>NC_080719.1:21212500-21515000 GCF_019097595.1 Hemibagrus wyckioides
TAATGTTGGACTTGGATGAGTTGAGCCTTAAACAGCAGTTGATTTGATTTCTGTTTGGATGTGGATCTAACTCTCGGGATGGGATGTTGACTGAGAGGAACAATACTCAAAAAGGGGAACCATCCTCTTCTGGGTGTTACCAGATAGTGGGGTTATAAATCATTACAGTTTATAGCTCTAGAAGAAAAAAGTTTGATATGACCATATAGGAGTTCAGGGATGAATACATGACAATCATAAATATTATATGAGCAGAGGTGACAACATTTTATGCAATGCTTTTGCTATGGTGATACAAGGGACAACAAAAACTTAGCCTTTCTACTGCATGAGCTAAAGCAACGGTCAGATCCAGCACAAATAAAATTCACCTGGTGGAAAGTGAAGTTCAGAGAATAAGAAAGGATTGCATGGAGTAAAAGAGAGGTTACTGCACATCAACCTTATCTATGTGAACTTTGTTTGACTAGTGCATTCAGGCACTTTTGGTCTTGTGAGGCAATACACACTGTCTGTGGTCTCTGTGATATTTTTATGCTGTTGCTTGAAGCACATCTAGAAAAAACAATGTAGAGAGAAAGTATGTGGTGGTGGATAACTTCACTGATCACACCACTATGGTATGGATTCTTTTTGTGGATTATGTTATTCCTTTCAAAATAAATGATCAGTTAGTTTATGCAGATTATTGCATGCTGGGTGGAGTCGAGCGCTGCCAACACTTTTGTCCCCACTTTTGCTGCTATAATTGCCTCCAGTCTTCTGTGAAGGTTTTCCACTAGATGTTGGAGCATGGCTGTGGGGATTTGTGTTCATTCAGCTACAACAGCATTGGTGAGATCAGACACTGATGTTGTAAGATTGAGGAGGTCTGAGGTTCAGTCAGTGTTCCACGTCATCACAGAGGTTCAGTGGGGTTGAGTCAGAGTCAGGGCTCTGTGCAGGACATTTGATTTTACCCCATAACCATAAACACAAATTACTTTCACAATGAATTTCAAACATGAACATCCAGTTAATGCACCAAAATCTTCTAGGCTTATAAAAATAATTTATAGTGTCAGTTTAAACTCGATGTCCATTCTGTTTCTTCAGGGCTGTGAATCTGAAATCTCCTCTATGGTGACAGAGGCCCAGAGGAAGATGTGTAGGAGTACGGATGCAGCTCTGAGCACCGCTGCTCACCTGGCAGCAATAACTGGCACTCAGCTTCATCTGACTGAACACGGATCAGACACCGTAGGCAAAGTGAGGTTCTGTCTTCAGCTCGATTAATCCCTTTTCATACAGCACTTCTAAATAGAATTTTACACATATGCAAATAATGTGTTGTTTTTGTTTTTTTTTTTTTCTTTCTTTCCCACCCCTGTTTCTCCTCAGAGGTCTGCTGGGATGTGTTTGCGGGAGGGAATGTGCCGAGGTGTGCGAGCTCTTCTGGAGGAGGCTCGCCTTATCAGCAGAGAGATGCTCAGACACGCTCAGTTAGCTCAACCTAGAGCTCAGGTTATTTTTCTTCAGCTCCATTGCATTCTTTTAACATAGCGCAGGAATGTTCAGACTTTTTCATACCCATATTTAGAATAACTGTTTTATTGGTTTTCTCCACTGTATTCCTCGTACACTTAATATTTACACCAAAATGTTCTACAGATTTTACAGAACCTTAAAGTGAAAATGCTGGAGGTGGCTAATAATCTGCAAAGCTACATTCACTGCCACATGGTACGTAGTCAGAAACTTTCATTGGTTTGATGCTGACAGAAAGACTTTACACCTATGACTGCTCCCCTACAAAGAATTAGCAGTGTACAACGCTAGTGAGACGATGTGGGCGCTTATCGTAGCGGTTTTTGGCCATGCTGTCATTAAGATAATGCATGCGTTGAACCAAATGTCATCTATCACTTCAGCGTTATTGTTTTTGTGCACACAAACTGCAGCCCCTTTGTAAACATTTAGCAGGGTGCTATTATTCTTTTATCTGTCCTTTGGACACTGGAACACGAAGATTAGAGGCAGGCAGATATTCTTGATCCAGTGGATTTACGATTTATTTTAAGAGTGGTCAACATGCACACAAACTTATATATCAGGATCACTTTAGTGCCTTATACTTGAATTTTATATGAACTTTAAAGTTACTAAATGTTAAGACAGAAATTAAAACAAAATACACTAAAACACTATACTTTATAGAACATGTGGGAAAAGCTTGATTATGAAGTCTGGTGAATGACGGTGGAAGACAAATTGAAAGCTTCAGGCAAAATGTGTATAAAATAAGAAATCTGTAGTATTTGTGTAGTGTTTTTATTCTGTCTCCAACAATAAAGGTGTACCTGTGACTTTGTTCTTTGTCCAGGAGAAGCCTGACCCTCTTGAGAATGATCCAGAGAGGTCTGATGCTGTGCAGATGGGACGTCTGATAAACACGGCCTCCAAGCTCTTTCAGCTAAACCACGCCCTCCAGCAGCTTCACTCCTCCTTGTCTCGCACTCTGAGAGGTATATCTTTCTGTTTCAGTATTTACTTTCATATCATTATCTTACCATATTGAAATATTTGCGATATATCACATGTGGATTATTCTACAGGTAGAGGCAGCGATGTTGGTCTCAGATCATTCAGAGATACAATCCAGTCTTTGACCATGACCATTAGTAGCCTTGTGCATGGATTACCAAGACAGACGGACGTGTGCTCCGCTGATACTCTCCAGCTGCCGTGTTTAAAGAGTGTCATGGATGCACGAGATGACCTGCACTCTGCATTACGCTCTCTAGCAGAACTGTTTGATGAAAGAAGCGATGAAAACGAGCAATCCAGGATCTTCGTGAAAGCTGAGGTCCAGGAATCAGCTCAAGGCCCGAGAAACCGAACCGTTCCTAAAATCGTGTACTCACTGTCCTCGGGTGTCAGCTCGTGCTCCAGAGACGTTCGCTGGGTTTAAGCTGTGTGTCTATCACATACAGGAGAAATGTTCTTTACACTTGTTTAAGCACCAGTTTGAATAATAAAAGAATATCCAACATGCACATTTTTCCATGAAGTGGTACTGTAACCTTAGAGGCACTGTAATCTTTTTTACCCGTCATTATGCTTGTGTGGGGATAAATAATACATTTCTTGTTTAGAGTGGATGTTCTTGTTTATATATAATATAGGTAAGGGTGTGTATTACCAAGGATGTAGAAGTATGGTGCAGTTGGTAATGCAAAAAAATATTAAGTATTGTGTTATGTCATTTTCTTCTTTTTAAATAATTTCCATATTTCCAACTCCCTCATTTTGTATGCACTGTTTTGCACCTTTGCACAACTGTTTTACAGCTCCTATCACGTGTCCCTGTCATTAAACAATAGCAGTTTCTTTACAATCATGGAATAATTCAATAGGTTATGTATTATAATTTATCATAATAAAGACTGATGATAGCTACACTGTTGTTTCATTAAGCTGCAGATCTGTTTCTGTATTGAGTAAGCTCTCTTTCTGTGGTTGTTCATATTAGTCTGGTCATGAACTTGTCTGTGTGGTGTCTCAGAAAGCTGCTGTGTTAATTTATGCCATTAGTTGCGACTGTCTTTATAAATCAGGCTGAGTCAACTGCAGAATTATTGCTACCCTCCGAGAGAATATGATATCCTGGGAATATCCAGGGGGATGTGGTATCTTAGCCGTGAAAGTGCTGGACTGCTGATCAGAAATCATCATTTAGAAGACATAATGCTGGATTCGGTATGTAAAACAATATCAAGCAAGGACATTTATTTAATTTATATGAACCCAAAGATGAAGACCACATCAGCAAATACGAATATTTAAATGAACATTTTGGTAAATGATTAAATGGATAAAATTATCTAAACTCAAACTGATCAAAACCCTTTACTACCCCTACATGAAGAAATACAACACACATCTCACCTCTTTTTTTTTTTTCTCCAAACAAAGCCTTTTGAATTAATAAATATCTGATGTAAAATTAAAGAAAAACTGTTGGTTAAAGAACAACCATTCTAGTATAATATTTATTCATTCATCTTTAGTAACTGCTTTATTCTGGTCAGATGGATGGATGGATCTTGGGAACACTGGCTGGGAAACTCTAAGCAAAATGTGTGCAGCCTTATTTCCACTTAGGCAGGATTTGGCACACTTAATGATCTAGTAATTGCTGTGTGTTTTTTTTACTCCATAACAAAATTAGCTAGTTTGTCTGACATCATAGTGAGAAAAAAATTGTAATCAGAGGGTACACACACACACACACACTATAATATATAATAAGTTCCACTCTTCTGGGCAGTCTTTTCACTAGATGTTAGAGGCTGTGGCTGTGGGGATTTTTGCTTATTCAGCTGCAAGAGTATTAGTGAGATCATAGGTGAGAAGGTCTGAAGTTCAGTGTTCCAGTTCATCCCAAAGATGTTCAGTGGGTTTAAGTCAGAGTCAGGGCTCTGTGCAGGACACTCGAGTTCTTCCACTCCAACCTTAACACACCATGGCTTCATGGAGCTCTGTGCTTTGTGCTCAGGGGCATTGTCATGCTGGAACAGGGTTTGAGCCTCTTAGTTCCAGTGAAGAGAAACTGTAACTCTACATCCAGAGACATTCTATACAATTGTAAGCTTCAAACATTTTGGCCAACTAGTTTGCGGAAGAACCTCATATGGGTATGACGGTCAGGTGTGCACAAACCTTTGGCCATATTGTATAATTAAGTATAACGATAATTAAGTATTAAATTAGAATTAATAAATATAAAAGAAAAAAGATATTAAATAATAGTGTAATTAAGACCTTTGCTCTAGTGACGACACTTTACTACCGTTATACATGATTATTATTATTATTATTATTATTGTTGTTGTTGTTGTTGTTGATTTCATTGTATATACTTCATTTGCGGCCGTTTAAGTACGCAGTCTCACGCGGGATTGGCTGCGCGCGCGCACACACCAGCTCTCCAGCTCGAGCTCGACCGTGTGTTCATGTTAATGAGCTGTCCTTCTCCTCTGAGGAGTTTCTTCAGTCTGACATCTGAGTCGCTTTCTAAACTTCAGAGAGCAAGAACAACTTTAGAAACAGTATTTACTGCACACAGGGAAACACTTTTAAAAAGGTAGGACACACTTTTCCGTTTATCTGAGAAGAAATACTTCTTCATTTATCCACCGAATGCTTGGTGTGTTTTGAAGGAAGTAGGCTAACATTTAGAGCTTTTACAGTAAATACAGAGGTTTCCTCTGTGTAATTCTGTGTAAAATATTCCCTAGGATATGTTTAAATGCCGTAAATATTTTGGAGTGATGTGTTTTGCCTTACACATCTTAACAAAGTGACCTGTTTTAGGTACAGGATGCACTTACTGAAACTCCTCTGCTCTAATGTCATTGTGAGTACACTTGGTTCTCAAGTTTAAGATGAAGATGAGATCAGTAGTTATTCAGAGCTTTATAATGTGCTTTTTGTCCTTTCCAGGTCTTGATTCAGCACTGCATTGGAAAAGGTGATATTAAAATTGTAAAAGATTTGCCATTACTTTCTCATATCATGTAGGAATTCAACTGAACCTTCACCATCAATTGTTTCCAATTGTTCCTCACGTTTGGTCACTTTTCTTTAAAGTCACTACACACTCTTGTATTTGTACTAAACTATTTCAGACACTTTTTCAGCAAGCGAATATTGTAATATTTCATAGACAGGGTGTGTCAGCTATGAAAAATAATGCATCATGATGCTGATCTGCGTTTACCACATGCCGTGATCTCTTTTGACAGCTCTTGCCATTAATGTGGAAATCAAAAGTTTATGGCCAAATGAGGAAGTTTATTATGAGTATCATCCAGCCAGGCTACGCTGGCATGCAGTCAATCAGTCGTGTATTCAGCAGTCAGGATCCCTGGCAGTCATATCCAGTGCTGCAGAGAAACAAAACCTGACCAATTTTCTACAGTCCTTGAACATTTCAGAGCCTGTGTGGATTGCAAGAAGAGCTCCTGAAATAAATGGTGAACAACAAATACCACATTCCTTGATTTTCTTTCTGTCATGTGTAAATATGAGACTGCATATATGTATATATATGTGCCTCAGTGTGCCCAAAAACAAACAAACAAACAAACAAACAGAATCTTTCATTTGGCTGACAGTTATCTTATGCTGGTCATTAGCTTTTTGTTTAATTTTAGGATTAATTTGAGAACATTTTTATGTTTGTTTGTTTGCTGGTTTTTTTTTTTTTTAATTTTTATATTCAGCAAATATAGATTTAGTCTCTGCCTGTCTTCTAAGGAGTAAAATGAACATTATATTAATATCCTCTAGCATTCTTAATCTTAATTGATAAAATCATACATAAATTACATAAATGTTAACAACAAATATTCACTGCTATATCTGTTTTCCAAGGTACCTTAATCCTGAAATTCCTGGACAGAAGTGAACTTCAGTCCGCACGTTTGCTGTACACGTTCTCAAGCATGACTGCTGTGACTATTTGCGCTCGTCTTCATTTTAGTCCCACTTGCCATGGGCCTTCCACTGTGTTTTCTTATTCCGTACGCTCCTTCATTAACGAGTTCCAGCTACGAGCCAGAGTCATGCCAAATCAACCTATTCAGCTTGCTCTGCTGGTACACGGTAAACATGGCCCATACATATCCGTCTTTGCCAATGATGCCTCCTGGCATTCCATATGTGTGAGCTGGACTGGAAATGGTGGCAAATGGGCAATCTCAGTGGATGGTCAGGAAGTTAGACGTGGCATTTCCCTGCACTCATCAGGCTACATCGGGGGCGGTGGGATTTTCATCATAGGCCAAGAGCAAGATGAGTTCGGCAGTTCCTTCAAAAGTGACGAGGCCTTCTGTGGCAGCATTACTCAGCTGCACGTGTGGGATCAGGTGCTGGATGCCAGAGAAATCCAATCTATGGAAAAAGAGTGTTCACTCATTCCTTCTGGCCTGCTTTTCAGATGGGGCATATTTAGGTTGGAAATGACATCTTCTTTAAAGACTCACTGGGGCTACATCCAGTGTCAAGGTAAAAGACTGTTGAATGAGTTTTAGGCATGCCTAATTGCCTAATCTTTAGGCATTGTGGCCAGGTTAAATTGGATTAAATGCTCGACTCCTTGCTGCCTTTTGTAGGTCATTGTGTGTAAATATTTCCACTGCTGCAGAGGTTCTCTGCTGGTTCCCAAGTCATAATGAACACAGGGACGTTGCCAAATTGTAACTGGGAAACTCAGCCCTAAATAGTCATAAATATATCATGCATGTTGTAATTCAGAATACCACCCTTCAAAACAAACACTTTCTCTAATACATTCCCATCTTATGATGAAAACACTCCAGGCTCTCTCTCCTCAGTCTCTTACTCATGAACTGTATATGTTTATGCAACAGTATTCAACTGGCCAAACTATTCAATCTTCTGGTTGCATTTGAGTTCACAGTATTGCACTGTTTTCTTTAGACCAGATGCCCAACAATGAGAACTGTGTAACATTTCACCCTGGCAATGGAGAATGGACCTATGACGATTGTGATACACAAAGAGGAGGTGTCTGCCAATTTCCTAAAGGTAATAACTCTATACACTGATTAGACACACACACAATTCACATAAACAATGACCTGATTTAATTACCATGGACATGGATTTCAACATGTTTCATTTTACTGAGAAAAGAACAGAAAACCTATTTACTCTACTAAAAAATCTGTTTACTATAATAAATACTTTACAGAATTTAAAAAGACAGCTTTTTTGCTACAATCACCAAAGCTATGTGTGGAGACAATAAAGGAGCGGCATTTGATGAAATGGAACACGGTTAAGCTTGTTGTGGATTGTGTAACAGTCCATGACATAGGAAATATTTCGCGGGTAGATGTATGAATTCCAGTAAATATCAGAAATTTCTGGAAGCAAATGTGACACAGTTATCAAGACATACAAATAACTGAAAATGGGGTAGAGCTAACTAAACAGCAAGATTGTTTTACTCCTCAGTGGTGCAACAAAAAAAAGCATTCACCCTATCATCTGAAGAGCGTGAGTTTAAATCCCATGATGCTATAGCCATTCGTGGCCAGGATTCAAAGAGAGCAAACTTGGCTTAATTTCCTGGGTGGGAGGGATGGTCTACTTTTTCTCTCCAGTCAATCACAAGACAATCCTAGATGTCTGTGAGCTCATACACATGGAAGAGGGTGGAGAGTGCATTCTTCTGAGTGTGCTACACCACCCTGTGAGCAGCAGTTGGCTAGCTTTGTGTGTCTCTGAGGAGGCATGTGTAAGCCTTCACAGTATGTCCTCCCTCTGAAAAAGTAGTCTCAGCTCAGAAAGCATGAACAAATCTAATACAGATTTAGAGCTTAATTTAAAAGCACCCTTTATTGTGGTATCAGTCTACAGTCTAAGATATTATGGTATCAGTCTACAAATGTACTGCATATCTTATGTATATGTGTTAATGTATTCTCAACAACTACCTCTAAACTTTAAGTGTAAATGGCTTTCAAGTAAACAGGTTTTCTGTTTATATAGCAGTGTGTAAAAATGTCCCTGAATTGATGGTTTGTTAGTATTTACTAGTAAAAGATGTAGTCTATCACAGTAGTTAAATTCTCTTTCCAAATCTCATAGGTTAGTGCATGGAAGGATTACTTTTTGATTGTTTTTATTTATTGATTGTTTTGAGCATAGAGCTTCTGGATGACATTGGCATATCCAAATTTCCCAGGACCCCATTTTTTACACAAATCAGCAAAGATCATCATACCATCCCTGTGAGTATGAGAGCTTTCTTATCTGCTTTACACAGATATTTTCTTTAAAGCTTTATCTTATCAGAGTTTACCTTTTCGTGTTTACACTGGAGACCGCTAAATGGTTTTCTCTCCATAGGAGTTAGCAGATCGTAATTCATCTTCATCCACAGAACATGAATTGAATTGGCTGAGTTCACTTGCTCAGTCTCTTATGAAGGCTATTGAGACAGATCCAGACATCATCACACCATCTGACATGCTACAACTCACACAAACCATTGAGCAGGCTGCAGCTTCTCAAGTTAATAAAACATCTGTCCCGTCTGGAGTCCTTAGGTCCATGGCTTCCAGCTACCTGATCCTAGCCAGTGGACTCATTGATCCTGTCTTAACCAGGCAGTGGTTGGATATGAAGCCATTAGGTGTATGTTCCAAAATTCATTGGTGTGTGATAAATGCCTATATGTTCATAGTCACTTCTGTTCTATATTTAACTTTTTTTTTACTTTTGTGTCTACAGATTAACCTTAGACCATTTACGGTTGTCGAGAGTATTGAAAAAATACTCTGGGCTCTGGCTGATTCAATCTTCACAGACAAGAAATGCTTTGTACTTTTAACAAAAAACATAGGTAAGATATTGTGAATGGTTTTGATGCCTTGACAGAAGGGTAAACATATGTACATGCCACTTAATATAAACATTAAAACATATGAAGACTAATAACTTTAGGGCCCCATAGCCTAAAAAGAGATTTATTTCACAGAAATGTATAATTCTGAACTCTCAAATTGACTAATGTTTTCACCAGTTTGGGATTTCTTATACTGTATGATTTGTAATAATTGCCCAATGATCGCTTGAATGCCATGGTTACAGAAGTCTTTTAAAGATTAAAATTGCTGCATAGGTTACCTATTTTTGCAGTACATGCTAATTGTTGGATTGTATGGGTGTGTTTGTTTTTGCAGATGTTCATATGGAGCCACGAACATTACCTGATACAAACTGCAGTAATGTATATAAACCCTCAACACAGGGTAATCACTCCAGCAGCCAAGAGGAAATCCTTATTTCAGAGACAGAAATCCAGAGACTTCACTCCCTTGGTGAGAAATATTGTGCTAAATTATAGTACATTTCATTTCAGACTTACATCATATAATATTTTTCACCATAATAATTTATGGTTGGATTTCATGAGATTAAAGACTAAATGTTCATGCTTTGCTTCACAAATCTCAGTTGAACAGTTGGATAAATATACACCATGTAATGTAGAATACACAACACTACATACAGACAGGAAACAAATAACAATCATGATAGAATGTACACTATATAACCCAAAGTTAAAGGAACCTTCACCATCACACCCATATGTGATCGTTGAACATTCCATTCTAGATTTACTGATATAACAATCTCCACTCTTTTGAGAAGGTATTCTAATAGATGTTGGAGCGTGGCTGTGGTGATTTGTGTTCATTCAGCTACAGGAGTGTTAATGAGATCAGGCACTAATATTGAGTTAAGAGGTCTGGGGTTCAGTCAGTGTTCCATTTCATCCCAGGACACTGGAGTTCTTCCACTCCAACCTTAACAGTCCATGTCTTCATGGATCTCTGTGCTTTGTGCACAGGTATGTTGTCATGCTGGAACAGGTTTAAGCTACATAGTTCCAGTTTAAGGAAAACTGTAGTGGAACAATATACAATAACATTCTTGACAATTGTGTGCTTCAGTTTGTGGTAACAGTTTGATGGTCAGGTGTCCACATACTTTATATTGTATTAGTGTGATGTAGCTTTGCTGTCTCTGGGCCAGAATGGCTCAGAGTCAGTACGAGACCTATATATCCGAGATATGCGAAGCACAGCAGAGCACTGATTTGGGATCTGAAATGTTGCCATGAAATGTGACAATAATCCAAAATACAAGATTAAACAATCATGCTACTTGAATGTATATGGCTACACTTAACATACTTGTCATTTGCAGGTCACAAGAATGTGATGTTCATTCATACTTACTACAGCAACATGATGGAGGTTCTGTCCAGAACAGACTTTAAAGCATTTATAGACAAGAAGCAAGAGAGTGGACAGTAGGAGCATTCAATATGGCTGAATATTCAACAGTAGATTCAATTTAGCTTTTTTTTGTTTTAGAATCAAGGTATATATTGGGGTAAAGCTTTTCCGATTTTTTTTTCTCAGTTCTGTGTTTGG
This sequence comes from Hemibagrus wyckioides, assembly GCF_019097595.1. Classification (NCBI taxonomy): domain Eukaryota; kingdom Metazoa; phylum Chordata; class Actinopteri; order Siluriformes; family Bagridae; genus Hemibagrus; species Hemibagrus wyckioides. Next base: position 21,223,519 of record NC_080719.1, read on the forward strand.
TCACCTGGCTACAGCAGTCATATCAGCCACAGTGCGAGACGTGTCGAGGGAAGAGAATGTCCCAGTGTCTGTGCAGTATACTTTGTCTACTGTAAAACTGGTATGGAAAATAAGTGTTAATTAATTAAGACTGAAAATCTGATGTACCTGAGATATTTTTTCATGTGCATGCAAACCAACATACACCGATCAGGCATTACATTATGACCACTGACAGGTAAATGACACTAATTATCTCCTCATCATGGCATCTGTTAGTGGGTGGGATATATTAGACAGCAAGTGAACATTTTGTCCTCAAAGATGATGTGTGAGGAAAAATAGGCAAATGTAAGAATTTGAGCGATTTGGACAAGGGCCAAATTGTAATGGCTAGACGACTGGATCAGAGCATCTTCAGGGATCTAGTGGAGTCCATGCCTTGACAGGTCAGGGCTGTTTTGGCAGCAAAAGAGGGACCAACACAATATTAGGCAGATGGTCATAATTTTCTGCCTGATTGGTGTATATTACTAGGTACGTATATATTAGGTAGAATCTGTATTGTGGGTAGAATTTACCCATTATTATATATTTCTCTTGCTGACAAATATACTTAAGTAAAATTTCAATGATTTGCATGGGTTGAATTTTCCACCCTCCAAAATTATTTTTATACTGAAGGCTTTAGTGAACCAAAATATGAGTAAAGATGCACGAATCCCTGTTTTTTTCCATTTTTAACTAAAGTTACCAATCGTAGCTTAGACTATCTTGAGACTATACTCTTATTAAGTGGAAGCTGCATTCTCTTGTGCAGAGCGACACAGGTGTGACAGCAATGACAATTTGTGTATTCTGTTCACATGCAAGACCTGTGCAACATACACAACACATTTACAGCATAAAATAAGTGAGTAGATTGGTTGACAAAGTTTGTCAAATCTAGGCCAGTTTCAATCCCACATTTCAGAGGTCTATTGTCCACTGGTTACTATTCTTGATATGGCAATTATATTTTATACAGTAGATCTAGAATATTCTATAGATGTACCCTTGATACAAACAGCTTTTAGACATTATATTATGTCTTGGAATATTCCATAATAGAGATGATAATCTATTTATAGTTTCTCAGAAATTTGATCTAAAACTGAGTTGTGAGTTAGTAAGGTGATAATACCATCATATTTAACATCTGTTTTCATTGTAGAAGCAGTCTTCCAAGCTGGTCACACCTTTGTGTATTTTCTGGAATGTCAGTGAAGTGTAAGTACATGACAAAAACCTCTTAAAAATAGTATCAAAAAATGTCTAACATTTGTTTTGTGTGAACTGTTTCTCAGAGCTCCCAATGTGAGTGATTGGTCAGACAAAGGGTGTAGAGTGTTGCACTCCAGACCAAATGAGACGTCCTGCTTTTGCAACCACACCACCAACTTTGCTATCCTTATGAATTACATGAAGGCTAGGGTATGTTATTGATTATATTTTAATGTTTTATATATATATATATATATATATATATATATAAAAGAATTACATTATAGGTATATTGTGTGATATTAAAGTCCCTATGTACAGGTGCTTGGTGGCCCTTAATCCTGTGGTGTATTATTCTATTAAACACACTATTAACCTCTATTAAACTAAATTCTATTAAACACATCTACACTGTAAACATGCTGTAAATGTTACTACTCATAACTGCAAAACCTATTTACAGTGAAGTACTGTAATTCTCTAGAACTCAACTGTAGCAGTTTGGCATTGCTGGTATTTGAACACATGACCTTCTAAACTGTGCCTCAAGGCTTTCTAGCTTGAGGTTAAAGCTCACAGTCACAGGTCAGAAGGTTGTCTGTTCGAATTTTAGCATTGCTTAGGTGTATCCTGCATCAGTCAAATGAGGAAATGCAATGTACATGACTTTAAATATACTACAGTTAAAGTAATGTACTAATATACATGGTTTGCAGTTGTTTACTGTAAATTCTACATCCTGGGTTGCCAGTAAATTACTGTAAAATCTATGGTAAATTATTTAAAGTGTAGCTCCTATCAATTATTCAGTAACTACAGTGAAACTTAATGGGAAAGCAAAATACATACGATAGTAAGTTCAAGTGTTGAACTTGAACTTGAACTTCATTTATTTTTTCTAAAATGATTTCAGTTAGACTTTATATTTCAGACTCACTGACATTCTCTACAGTTTTCAAGCAAAATCACTGCATTTCATTTATCTGCGTGAATACCTTCCAACTGTGTCCAGTAGAGGGCTGTGTTAGCTTACAGAAGAAATGGAAATTTGGCAGAACTTGCAAATTATCATTAAGAATGCCAATGTGTAATTATTTAACATGATGATCAATGTTAACTTCTGTTAAATCATAGTGGACAGACTGTGGCTTTAGGGCCAGCAAATCATTCACCTAAACTTTGTACTTTTGTGTGAAAACCTACAAACTTTTTTAAAGAACTTTAATTAACGCCCTGAAAATGCTGTGCAGGAAATACCTAGTTTTAATACACAGGACTTGATTTAGACATCTGATGGATAGAGTGAAAGAAACAGAGAGCGAGATTTTATGTGCTTTTTTTGTCTTTCCTCTCTGCAGTGGAGTGAACACGAGGAGATGGTTCTGACCAAGCTGACGTTTATAGGATCAGGAGCGTCTCTCTGTGCTCTCGTGGTGACCTTGATGCTGCTTACTGTGCTCGAGTAAGTGGTTTCCAAGGATACAATGCCACAGCAACCGTACCCCTGTTTGTGTGTGTGTGTGTGTTGTAAGGCCTTATTTAGAGCCCCAACAGCCAGCAACTTCTTAATTTCACACAGTGGAGACATAAAGATTTAATCCATGTTTAGGTAGACTGTTGATGCCCACTGTCTCCTGTATAGTGTTACTGCTGCAAGCCTCACATTATTAGTCTCTGGTCATCATTTGTCTAGTGTTTGTGGCCACTAAGTGATCTGAGTGGTATGCAGTGGTCAATAACAGTCGGTTTTTGAGGCAGGAGAAGTATTGAACTCTGCTAATCTGGTAATTAGTGTTCTTCACCTAAACACACACACAGAGTAATCAGAACTGAGGTTTTATGGTAACATTACACTGGAGTTAATTAAGCTCAATGGTCACATTGGGAGAGGCTAAACAGTACAGCACTGGGAAAACTGATTTCACAAAAAGATTTATGACCTGCTCAATCAGTTCATACACATGAAGTCTCTAAAATTACTTGAAAATGAAAATGGTTAGATAAATTCTGTTAATGAATGTCATTTCCTGTGTCTATACAGTATTCCAAAATCAGAGAGGACATCCATCCACAAGAATCTTTTCATCTCTCTGACCTTTGCCCAAATAGTCCTTCTCTGCAGTGGCTCTGCTATTCATAATAAGGTATGTGTGATGCTAAAATAATAAATACAATAACATGAGGACCGAACCAAATCAGAGCCCTCGCGTCTAGTGGAGCGAAGGCCCTGCTGCTGAAATTGTCATGAAAGCTAAACTGGAATGTGACCGCTATGTGGTTGTTTTACATTTTGACCTCACTTGACCTGTGACCCTGTGCCCTTAGGTGGCCTGCACAATGGTGGCAGCTCTGCTGCATCTGTTCTTCATGGCAGCATTTAGCTGGATGTTGGTGGAGGGGCTGCTACTCTGGAGCAAGGTGGTAACTGTTAACCTGAGCGAGGATCGCCACATGAAATACTACTACTTGATCGGCTGGGGTAATAGGGCTGGTGTCCTTATTGAGTAGACACCTTTTATACGTTGTTTACGCCAGTGAGGTTTAATGTTTTTGCATTTTTGCAGAAATGTATGCTACTGGTGACTAAAAATGCATTGGTGGAATATTTTTTGGACATAAATGCATGTTTAGCTGAGTAGTGTAAATATTAAGATTATTTTCTTCTTCATGATCAAATGTGTAACCTTCATTAAAACATTCGTTGGATCTGGTATAGTGCAGTGGGGCAAAATACTATCTATTATTCTGTGCACAAACTAATCTAAATGAATAGTGTAAGCTCTCTGTATATAGGTGAACTACAGCAAAACTACGATTCATATGCATGTGCTAATCATTGTAATGACTTTATTCTGGCAGGTCTGCCTGTCCTGATAGTCTCCATTACTCTGGCCTCAGCCTCGGGCAGCTACTCAGCAGACGAGTACTGCTGGCTCAGTGTACACAACGGAGTCATATGGGGTTTTGTTGGCCCAGTCATCTTTATTATTACGGTGCGAATGGATATTTTCCCTTCACATTTACATTCATATTCATATTCATCATCCAATTACTGTTGCTCCCTTGTGTTCCATTTAACAGTTCCTCATTATGGAAGTATATGAAATGGTAAATAGAAATAGTATATAGAAACAATATAATATAGCACACATATGTGACAAACATTCACATAATAGAATTAAGCTCTGTTAGATTTCCAGGCATTTATTTGTTGTCTTCTATTGTTTCTGAAAATGCATCTTACATGATTAAAATTCACAGTTCAGTTTGGCCTCCTGATAAGCATTTTCAATATATAAGCATAATATTTTATTACATTTCAGTCCTTGTGTGCTTCATCTAGACTTTCTTTATTATTTTGTGTAATGAAACAAGTTTTTTTATGCTGCAGGTAAACATCATGGTGCTGACCCGTGTGGTTATCATTACCATCTCAACAGGCAAGAGAAGGTCTCTGATGATGGCAGACAGCACTAGTCCCATCGAACAGGTGTCTGAACAGATAAGGTAAAGTCCTTTCTCTTCTCTCGGATCAGTCTTTCACTTGCACGTTTTTATGCATTCTGTCATCTTCACTCACCACATGGTGGTGCCATTTTTTAACTGAAGACGGCTAGTCGGCTCGCGCTTGCCCAACAATTATAGTTATGACCTTATTGATTTTCTTTATAAAACTATCATCAAATTATTTCATTTCTTTATTTTATTTAATAGTAATTCAAAGAATGTTAATTGGATTTACAGGCTATTGACCATTTAAGATGCAAAGTTAAAAAAACCTAAACTAAGTGAACCACTGCTCTGCCATTGGTGAGTTGAATTTTTTCCAGTGGTCGTTTTACTGGCTTATAAATATTCTGGCTTACTCTTGATATTGTAAACAACCATAATAATTAAGCTGCCACAGTCAACCAGAAATGTTCTGGCATGAAAGTGAAAGTGCAGAATCTAAAGTGCAAGTGACACATTAAGGCCTCCTGTATAAGCAGTTTAACTGTGAATCTCAGTAGGTCTGTGTGTGAGAATATCAATGCAGGCGTTGAAAGTTGGTGGCCAAACGCGCCGTCGGCAAGGGAAAATCAAACACCGGCTTCCTTCATCCGCCGAGGCCGACTTTCCTCACAGCTGGTTCATTTTAGCAGTCACTTGAACTGGATGGTAATTTTATACTAAACAGAATTAAAAGCGATTTAGTGTGGAAATTGTCACAATGTGAGACTAAGCAGTAGCGCTTGTCAGGTTTGGAATGACCACGAGAGTTGCCAAGCTGCACAGTAAGGGTGGAGATTGGCAGGACCAGTCTGGATGATTAAGATAAAAAAAAATGTTTGTGAGAAATTTTATTCTGTATGTGAGTGTGTGTGTGTGTGTGTGTGTGAGTGTGTGTGTTGGATAAAGCTTGCATGCACTGATGGTAAGAAATCTGCTGTGTTTCCAGGGCGGCGGTTAAAGCAGTGCTGGTTTTGCTGCCAATTTTAGGCCTGACCTGGCTGTGTGGAGTTCTTGTGCCTTTCTCCATCATCATAGCCTACATCTTCATCCTCCTCAACTCACTGCAGGTACATTTCACCCACCTCTCTCTCTCTCTCTCTCTCTCTCTCTCTCTCTCAGCCTTTCTTGACTGACTGCAGTTAGTCAGAAATATTAAAACTCTGTGAATCTTTCCAAAGAGCCTGAGAGTAGAATTAATGTTGGAGAACTAATCCAACATTAATTGGAACTTGGAGAATCACACACTTGAGAAGTCTTCATGGTTTAAGTTAATGGAATATCATTTATTTTCTTTTGCAATAAATATCAATAAATGGAATAGTATAAAATAAAAAGATATTTACTGATTTATAAAGTCAGTTCTGCTAATCTAAATAACTTGTAGAACTTGAAACAAAATAACTTTATTCTCCTAATTCTACCCAGTTATCTGTATCTTCTTAAGTTAAAATAAAACTGTAATAAATTACTTTTATTTCAAAACATACTATTTAATGCAAAAGTATACTCAATGTAAAAACGGTAAACGGAATAAACTAAAATGTTAGGGCATTTTTTCACTATGCACAATACTGATGCGTAATAAAACTCAACAGAATTTTAAGTATTTTTATCTAAAATTGCAGATATGGATATTCCTGAATAGATGATTAGCAATACACCCACTGCTAAAAAATTTATTTACATTTATGTACTTGTTATGTAGCAGCACATAGTGCAAATTATGAAGTAGTATATCTCTTTTCCGCTCATGCTGTTTGATTACTGTGTTGGTAATTTGTGTTGCTTAATCAGTTGCATCTACAATAGAGCTGTATATTTAACAGAGAAATCAATAGAGATTTAGCCTGAGTCAGATCATTAAACACCACGCTATAAATAGTACTGTTTCTCTCACATTTAATTCAGAAAATATTTTTCCACAGCAGTAATTAACGTAGACAGTCACTGAAATAAAAAAAGTAGGTTTGTGTTTATTTATTCAGCCTACAGAAAAGTAACAGACACGATGTGTCTTGGTTGTAGATGTTCCCTCTGGTTATGTGTGTCTCTGATGTGTGTAGGAAATAGTTTCACTCTTCATATCGATCTAGAGGACTATAGACTATACACACCAAAAAGTCACTTGTATTAAATATCAGATTTATTAGACTGTTAGGTCCACTACACTCGGCACTGAGTTGTTCTTTTTTGTGCAATAAATAAATTATTACAAGACTATAATTACTCATAGTATGACAATCGTCAATGTTTTCTGTGCAGTTAATGGTGCTTTTATCTCACGGCAGTTCATTTTCAGAGTAGCCTTGAATTCTCAGCTGTAACATCTGGATCTGTCGACAGCATCCCTATCTTTTTAAAGCATTACTTACATAGAAAGCTGTTTTGTCATCACTCACATGTAAATAACATAAATCAGATATGACTAAGCATGTCAGCCAGAGCACAGTTTTGCTTTCTGACATAGTCACGTCGCTGTCTTGCAGTTCAGGTGTTTGTACGTACAGACTGACTGAAGCCAATCAGGTTCTTCACTTAGGTTTTAATGAAGCTGTAACGAATCTTTATAAAATAATGATCAATGAAGACAGTAACCTCAATACCACCGCAGAGCTCTCTGCATTTTCTCCTCAGATTGATCCACAAATCACTCCTATAAGTTAATTTTTATTAATATCAATATGAATATTTTTTTTATGAATAGTCCGTTTCAGTGAATATAAACTATACTTTAATATCGCTCTAATGGTGAATAAATGCATATACATTAACACATAAATAGTTTTAGAATATACTGTATAAATTCCCCTGTGGATGTGGGCTGTGTAGCATACTAACAATGTTGAAAATTAACCTAAAAACAATCAGACTCTCATAAAAAAGAAGCAGAAACTTAATGTGAAGGATATTTGTACTTGTGACGTGTGTATTCGTTCACTTTTTCATGTGTGGAATGATCAGGGAACACTAGACATATTCAATCTAGATGCAAAACCTCGGATGTGTGTTTATGAAATGCCTTCCTCCATGTTTCATTGTATTTTCAATAGGCAGCAAAAACAACATAAAACTTAAGCTTGAGAGTTTTACTGTTAAATCAATAAAGCAGATAATGTTGACAAGCCCTTTTCATTGCTCACTCTTACTCTTACTCTTCTGGCCATCTTTTTCTACTGCTTACAAAATCCTTCAGCTGTTTTTTTTAATTATTATTCTGCAGAATATTCATGTACATATATTTATCATGTTGTTTGAAGTTGTTCTTGTCTGTATGCATACAAACTACACAAATTGAGATTTTTTGTTTATAGAGATAGATGCTGCTAATGTTATTATATTTGAGACTGAAGAAGTAGAGCTTTTCACTATTCACTAGAATGTCTGGAAAAAAAACAGCTGGGTTAAATGATTTTGGTTCTATTTATGAACCTATGAATCTGTGCCCTCCTTTATCACTCCGCAAGTGGAAGGTTGAGCGAGGAGGAAGCGCTTGATTTGTCCATAAATCACTCGAGTCTCCGTCATCCAATCTCGGCGCAATGTCATTCAAAAGCTCACCACTATCTATTACTGGCATATAATAGGCCCCCGCCATGCATTGTCTGTTGCATTATTAGCCCATAACTCCACCCTATCAATAACTTTGAGGATAAAGGGAGCAGAGGAGAGGGCCGGGGTCACAAACTCGAGTCAACTTTTTTGGGCATGTGAAGCGTAGCGCATGATGTTGTATGGTGCTGATTTATTGAGGCTTGTTAATAGGTGGGTAGCGTGAATTTTTGTGCTGGTTTTTATTGGTTTGTCCTGGTCCGCTGTGAGGAAAATGTCGGTATTTGTATTTCTTTTAGCTGAAATAATGTATAATAATGAATAGTAAATACTGTACTTAATTTGCAGCAATTTGGGTTTTTAATCAAAGGTCATAGGTTAATTTTTTTAAAATATTTCTATACTGTTTTATAGATATTTTAAAATGTGTTTGTATTTCCACAGACATTTATTACATTGTTTCTGTTAAATTATTTTATCTTTAATATTTTAATATTATAACATCTATTTGCAAAATATTTCTTATACAGAACACTAGACGGAATGGCTTTATACAGAACAATTGGAATGGTTTTTCAGCAAATATATATCATGAAAAGTGTGTGTGTGTGTGTGTGTGTGAGAGAGAGAGAGATAGAGAAAGATAGTGTTGCCTTTTATCTACTTTACAGAATTGACATTATTAAGAGAATTATGTATTTTTAAAATTTACATTTTTCTTTTACTTTTATCAATTTATTTCATTTTTTATTTTGTTACAGACACCATTATTTATTTGTTTTATTCTCTCTCTTTTTTAATTAATGTAAATGAATAAGAAAATAGTTAATATTCATTATCTGATGCTTTTAAAAAACTATTTCTTTATATACCAATTAATTAAATATAACACTGATCATAAATTACATTTCAAGTCTAGTTTAATTTTTTTTTTTTTTTTTGGAGAAACAGATTGGACCCCCTCCCCACTCTCTTTCTCTCTCTCTCTCTTTCTCTCGCTCTCTTTCTCTTTATAAAATTTGAAATTTTTAGGTGAAGAAGAGGTCCTATTTACGCAAATAAATTTGTGGATGAACTGGAACATATACACATTATTATCTGAATATTTGAACAGACAGAATCTCCAGCTCTATGTTTTTTATGTTGTTTTTGTGTTAATGGCTCGATAAATCATGTAATATTTATTACATTTTGTGTGTGTGTGTGGTTAAATTATTCGATTTTTGTACATTAAATCATTAAAAACACTGATGAAACGTGTGACACTGAGACATAAAAGCAGCCTGAACCCAAAAGAAAAAAAATTGCTGTTTATTACAAGAATTTAAGAAAAGATAATCACTGCGAATAACACTCTTCCTGTCAAGAATGAAGGGAATTTCACCTCGATCATGTACCACTAAAAAGCTTGTCGTACTTGGCACCCACCCACATTTATTTGCTTTAGAATTACCTGCCAGCTCCATTTAGTAATAATGTGTGTGTCATATGAAAGCAAACCATGCTGCTAGCCTGGCAGGAGACTGGGGATCTCATGACCCACTGGGCCTGACCTCATGACCTCCCTAAGAGTCACCCCCTCCCAAACCCCCTCACGCCAGCGCAAGACACACACACACACACACACACACACACACACACTATTACCATTCCCCCCTCTTTTCTCTAGTTTCAGACACCCCTCTGACACCCAAATTGTCTGTGTCAAAACAATACCTGTTTTATATAGAAGGTGAACATTTTACCATCTCAAACTGTCATGAGGTTTTAAGATGGAGGAGCAGTTAAGAAGTGGTGGGGGTTTAACACAGATCTTTTAACTTATATTTAATTGAACTGCTGTGAACTGTTTGGTTAGCTTTGATGCATGTTTTGTGGACAATTAACAAGAACTGGGTCAGAATGGTAGTGCAGCAAAATCTCTCTCTTTTTGTGTGTCTGTCTGTTTCTCCCTCCTCCTGTCTCTCTCTCTCTCTCTCTCTTTTTAAGAACACTGATCCTAATTTGCAACTGAAAAAATTGCTTTCTGTGTGGAAATGAACTCAGAAATAAACCCAAGCGCTGTATGTATTTATTATTCATATGTCTATTCATTTGAAATCTTTCTGCACAGCACGCTCACTGTAGAGCACTGTGTCTGTTGACTGAAAAGACTGAAGCTCAAATTCAACAAATTTGTAGAACCACAGATCTCCTGCAATGCAAACGACTCAGTAAACAGCAAATCAATCGAATGTCTGCTGTCTGAGCTTTATTTATTACCAAAGGGGAATCCTGTGCGTATTTTAACCGCGGGTGTAATGTGTACACGAGAGAACTGAACAGAGAGAAAAGAGAAAGAGCAGCAGTTCAGCATTCAGTCTCATTGGCCTCTTGCCCTTCCTGTGCTGTCAGACCGGGCCAAGAGCTGGACGCAGAAATGGCCGCTCCCCTCCCATGTCATTTCCTCCAGGACTAGATGTTCTTCTCTACCTTTAACGAGTGTTTACCAGGACACGCTGATTCTTATTAATCTGGTTCTTGTCGAATGCACAGTGCCAGGAGGGAGAAAAAGCAAAAGGCCCATGGTTTGTGTTAAGTGTTTGGCACCCTAGGTGGGGAAAAAAAATGCAGCAAGCCTGTCAGATCCTGTGTGACCAGTCTCAAGCCATGAGTCTTTACACTGTGCAGATGCAGTCCTCCGCTTTGTTATTCTTAGTAATTATCCTCATTAAGTGAAAGCATGTGCCAATCACAGGGCTTTGAATTGTGCCCAGTATGTGGTTGAAACTCACCCTTATGCCATTTCAGTGGATGTCAAACCCTGTGTTGAGTGAGCTCATTAGCAGATGAAGAAAACCAAGACGTGAAGCATGAAATGATAGTGATGAATAGCAGCAGTGACACTAACTAGCTCTTAAGTGAGCGCATAATTGATCATCATGATTACTAAATGTAACACTTTTCTCCCCCACCGTTTAATCAATGGCCTGTTTAATTCAGTTTTTTTCTTGACGAGAGGCATTTTCACGTTTGAATCTGTTGCCCATGGAAATGATTCAGGAGCAAAGAGACTGGGGAAGAGACAGGGGATAAAACTACTGACTGGGACTGTGAGAAACAAAGAGACTGGAAAACGAAGATATATGAAGTCTTCATGTCGATGAGCTACCATTCGTTTTCACTTTGATCTCCCGCCATCCATAGTCAGCTGTGATTGCATGTGACGCTCACACACGGCACCACCTGATAAGGATTGATTTGCTTTGGGAAAAGTGTGGCACATGTCGTTAACCCACAGCCCACTCGGTTCGGGAGACGGAAAACGAACGGTCACCATACAACTATCTTCGAATATTTACATTTTTATCTCAGCAGCTGAATTTATTTACATGTGAAACAGCTGTTTGATTTATTATTTTTAGTTACACTTTTAGTCCCAGCTAGAAAAGTTGCGTTCATTTTTTGCTTTTTTAACATTCAGTAAATATCCTTTAGATTTTTTTGGCTTAAAAAAACAATGTCCTGTTAAAAACACAGCTTATATTAGGAAAAAAATTTAAAAGTAGAATTTTTTTCAGTTGTGAAATATTTTAGCCGTTTTTGCGGTTTTGTTCACACCCCACAACATCAACATGGCTCATGGTGTTTTACGCAGCCATTTTTTCTGCTCTTTGTCACTGAACATGCCTGCGTTTAGTCAGAGTTTGAGGCCAGGCTCTGCCGTCTTAAATGGCTAAAACATCACATTTTTCTGCTGTCAGTGGAAACTATGTAATTATTATATGATTGACATTGCTTGTATAATTTCATGAGTTTTGACAAGTGGGGCACTCAGAAATGTCTCCTGGACACCTAAGTACCTTTAATTAAACAGCTTCTTGGCACACAGGCGCCGTTTTCCTCTTTCAGATCAAAGAGTGCGGTTTGACCCATGTGCTGAAAGTTTGTATCGGTTTTCTGCAGGGATGTTTGACTTGGCCCTTCAATATGAAATTGTCTTGTTTAAAAACTGGTTTGTTTACCATTCTTTCTCTCCTTACCCTCTCTCCAACACATGTGCACCATGAGCTTTTGGGATATAGTTTCTCTGTGGATTTATTACCCGGATTTATACTTTTATGACTTTTTTACGCCTTTTATGAAATGTCTATCTGTCTTCTTTTGAAGAAGGCAGTTAGCAGCTCCAGAAACATTTGTTAATTTGAATTTATTATAATGTTCGATAATCATGTGGTAGCTAAAAATTAATTAAACTAATGTAGTAGATATATTTGAAGGACTTGGCTTAGTGGTTAGCAGGTTTGCCTCGCACCTCTGGGGTTGAGTGTGTGTGTATGTGTATGTGTGTGTGTGTGAGACTAGGGTTTCCCTGTGGGATAAGCTAGTGGTTCCCCTTGACCCTGTGTAGGATAAGTGCTACAAGAATTAATGAATGGACACTAAGAACTGTACAAGGGGTTCCCAAACAAATGGACATTCTGAATGTGTGGCCTTTACCACCCTACATAATTAAATTCCAGATGAACACAATTAATGAAGTTTTATTTATATATATATATATATATATATATATATATATATATATATATATATATATATATATATAAAGTATATAATATAAGTATATATATTAATTTATGAAGTGACAAAAATTTGGGAAGTGTTGTGTTGTTATGGGGAACAAATCCACACTGGGGTGGTGTTTTACAGTCTGATGTGAAGCTGAGGGTTTAAACTTGTGTGCATATGCAGAAGCAGGAGCAAAGCTAGCAATATTGTTCACACACACACACACATACACACACATCCAGAGGATTTTTAAGCAGCATTCCCTAGATGGCACGTCAGAGTCCAAACATCGCTGTCTGTCAAGTCTCCAAGCTGAACTGTAAAATGTTCAGTGATTTTATGCACAGCGACACTCTTTTAAACACACTGACGAGCTCTGTCTCTCTTAAAAGGTCTCATTCTCATCATGATCGTTGTCATGGGTTTGCATCTCAAATTAAAAACTCTGACCTTACATTTAAAAGTATTCACAGAACAATCCAGATCACTGGAACACAAAACAGATCTTTCAGCAGGTTTGAAAGCAACACGAGACGCTTTTAATATTCAACACTAATTGTAATAGAATAGCTGAAAAGTACTTAGGACTCAATAATAGCCTAGATCAGTAAAAAAGGATGTGATTTGAGACACCAGACGGTTTTGTTTACGTGAAGGACATTTACAGGGAAATTTGTCCATTTTTATTGCTGAAGTACACCAGTGCAGTGTGTCGGATTAGTGAAAAGGCTAGAATATTCAATGAATTCCAGCTTAGTCATTTAAACAGGACTTGTCTGAATGTGAATGCCAGTTCATTTTAAAATATTAGCACATAAACTCTGTCTGTGATTTTTCTAAGTATAAACTAAATTCATGAAACAAAAGAGGAGATTTTTTTTGGAGTTTTTCTACTGATTTCTGTTTGTATATCAAGTGATGTCATGTAGGGCTGTGACCCCTAATTTGGGGTCTGAACCCCTAAACCTCTGAACTACACTGACACTACACAGGTTTTTGCAAGTTATTGTCTTTTAACATGGCATCATGTTTAATTCAATTCCATTAATTCACATTCAAAAAGTAAATTCAATTCAGTACTATAATTTAACCCTGGACATTGTCACAAAGCAGTTTTACATATAAATATAAACTAATAATTTATCTCTAATCAGCAAGCCAAAGGTGACGGTGGCAAAGATGATTAAGTTACTGATCAGTGGAATTATATAAATTCTGTAGCTCCATTAACAAATAGGTGATATAGTCACTGTTGTTTTGTCTCCTTGTGTAGTATATAAGTCTGGAATAGTTAGACTCAGAAAGACATTTCCAGATATTACCAAGAAATATTTTAACCATTACTGAACATTCCATGTCTTTACTGGCCAGTGGTGTAACCTCACCACTGTTATCCTTAATAAGCATGCTTATTTTCTCCATCGAATTTATTTACATTGACGTCAGTATCGTCTAAATATTAACACAACTGCCAGTCACGAGAAAATGAAGAAGCATAAAAAAATCAGAAACACTGTGTTACAGGAAAATAATCAACAGTGGGATGATGTGATGTGTCCTGAATTTAAAAACATGTAACAGCATGTCCCATCATGTGCTGTTCCTCTTATTTGTTTTCATTTCAAGCCTTTTTTAGTTTTAATATACAACAGAGTTTAATTAACAGTCATTCCCACTCGTTTTTCCTCTGTTGTGATGTAAATAAGACAAAATACTCCAGCTTGTGATGTTATAGAGAAACCACCAAAGACAACAGACTTTACCTGTGACTCTGAAGTGCTGACACTGGAGACTCCTTCTATAAACGTCTGTTATTCTGTTATTTAAACTGAAATAAAAAGTCCATCATGTTACTGTGAATAATGAAACAATATTTTTAGTAATGCCTGAGGATTAATGTAGTATAAAGCTGTTATCCTGTAGTCAGTATTAGACATCCACATCTTCTGACCAATCAAATTTCACTAGAGCGCTGATACAAATGAACGATCGCGCGCTACTGTGCAAAGAAGGAAAACGCAGGTCTTTCTCCATGCAAGTTCCAAATTCCCCCTAGTTTACACTTATTTCTACAGATGTGGTGTCCCACTTTTTTACAGCATATGCAGCAAATTGCTCCATGATGTACTCTTCTCTTATGTATTGGCGATGCAGGGATTTGGCCTCAGATCTGAGTGATAATGATTGGCCGTGCACTGGAACTGTGCGGAAACTTAAGTGACTACCAGGTCTCCTAACTTCCCCTCTTCCTGTTTTATAAAGAGGATCACTATCTTTTTTTTCCTGCTAAAAGGCACACAAATGTGGGTATTATTATCAAGCAGGATTGTTATCATTGTGTCAGATTGGAGAGGATGGTGAGGTATTTCTGTTGTATACACGGTTGCACGCAGCGCTAGTGGGAACATCTGTTTTGCGCTTGTTGTTCCTCTTGGCTGCTTTTCAATTGGATTTCCTCAAGCAGGTCCAAGAGCTGTCACCTCTGCCAGGCTCTGTTAGCCATCACTGCTGGCCCCTATATTAAGGAGGTGTTTCAGGGCTAAGTTAATAACTCTCCCCTCCTCCTCCCTCAACTGCCTCTGCGACGGTGCTCCTCAGCTTGCTTGACTCCTCATGGGGTGGCCCGTGGATCTCCTCCATCCTTCTCTCTTCAGACTGATTTTTTTTCCTCACAGAGCCACAGGCTTTCTGCGTTGGACCTTGTGAGCACTCTGCTTTCTCTTTTGCTCATCTATTGTCTTCCTTTCCCCCTCCCACACCCTCTCCATCCCTCTGTCTCTCTCTCTCTTGCAATTTCAGTTCAGCAATTTCAGCTTTTTTACCCTTATAGATAATTGGACATTTATATTAGCTTACAAACTTTGGAAGTAAAGAGCTCTCTCTCTCTCTCTCTCTCTCTCTCTCTCTTCTATATTTTTTCTCCATAACCACTTTCTCTTTAGTGCTTTCTTTATTTTTCTATATTTCTCAGAGCTGCCTGACAGTTGTCGCCTCCCGTCTTTCTCTGGCTGTTAAAAATCTGCTCTCTGTTCAAGAGACATTCATGGTCCTCTGTGGAGTTCAAACTGCTTGTGTGTTGATTGATGCACATGAAGTATTTTGCTATATCATCAGTTTGAGTAGCAACACAACAGCAAAACTATTATCTTGAAGATAGCAGGTGGTCCAAATATGAAATTTATTGGTAGAAAATCTGTGTAAATCTGGTGAAAGTAAATCTAATTTTTTCCTTTCATTTCAGATACAGTGTTCATTTTTTAAAAAATACTATAATGGTATGTGTAAATACTTCATATTTGATCTGTTAGAACTGTGAACTCAAAAGGTCCCTATGGCCTAAAACTGAGTCTCCATGAGTTTATTTGTCACAACATAACTAAGTACACACACATTGTATTTTGACCTATTGGGGTCACCTATTTTGACTACACGTGTTGGTCAAATATTTCACCTTTAAACTACATTTTGAAATAAACCCTCATTATAGACACTTAACTAAAGGGTAAAAGGATTAAGAAGACTACTACTATTTTTCAGTAAGTGGCCTTTTGACAGATGTATTGACAGCTACAGTGTATTGACAAAACTAATAGTTTTCATAGTCATGAAGTTAAAAATGTCCTTGTCCTTTTTCTAAAACAAAGAACAGACCCCAAGACATTATCTTTTTTAAGTTTGATGAAATGTACAGATCAGAACAGGAGTACAGCTGTCTATCTTGTGTAGCTTCATATGCAGAGGGACAGAGGAGATATTCTGCTCTACAGTATGTAGCTAATTTACTAAAAAAAAAAAAAATCATGACAAGCCTGATGTTCAACCAAAAGTAATAAACAAATCTGCGCTGTAAATAAACACTATAATAATATAATAAGAAATGAACATCTCTATGAGGAACACATTGTCACATACAGCCTGCACTATTATACCCAGTGTCATTGAACTCCATCACCTATAACATATCTAATGTAAAGAATTTCTTCTATATATTTTTATTTATTTATTCATCTTCCATAACCAGTTTATCCTGATTTTGGTTGCAGTGGATCTGGAGTGTAATCCAGGAGCACTGGGTGCAAGGTGTGAATAAATTCTGGATACGTGGGCATGTAGTACACACACATACACACACATACACACACACACACACAGATTCACACATCTAGGGCAACTTAGAGTAGCATGACCACCAACTATCATGATTTCTATGAGTCCAGAGGAAGTACAACGATAGTACAATTTTTTTGCTTTTCTATTGTCTTTACAGTGTCATGCAGCACTTGTTGTTTTTACATATTATACATAATGTTGTCTTGCTGTGTTATAACCTGGTTATATTTGCACTGTGTACACTACATGTAGTTCTGTGTCTAGAGCTCCTGACTGTATACATCAATTAAATATGGGATGATAAAGAATGTACTTGAGTTAATTAAACATGTTTTTAGTCCCAAACATATGCAGGTTTCCTAAAAACAGTGATTTTTTTTTCTTTTATTTTTTTCCGTGCTTTTTCATCTCAGGCTTTTTGGAAGCATTTTGTCTCTTATTATTGTAATTACAGCCACATGTATAAGTCCCTCCTGTCCATACAAGGAAAAATCCCAACTCTCTTGATATTGTAGGAATTGAAATATCAAATAAAAAGAGACATGTACCCATGTTTTGTCTGAATAATCTGACAATGCTTAAAACAAGGATAAAAGCCCCAAAATAGCTGATATTGTATTAAGTTTTCAGCATTCTCTTTATTTTTTTTGAAGTAGCACATTAGCCATGCATGTTTGTCGACCTTGGAAATAAGTTTATTGAATTTTCCAGACAAAGCGAGGCTACAAAATTAGGCCATTAGCATTTTATTAATGCACAGTATGCCATTATTTATCTCTTTAATAATAGCTCCTGGGTTTAATTTATTCATCTGAATTTATTTTAGGAACAGATCAGAAGAAGGCGATGATGTGCCGAAACTCTTTAAAACTACACAGCATCTAGGAATATCTTTCTGCAAAATCACTTATTCGTACACCCCACACACCATTCACACGGCCACACACAGCTGTCCGATCACACTCTGTATCCAGCTGTTTAATGACAGAGGTGTGCTGAGCGCTGTTTAGATTCCCGCTGTTTAAAGTTGCCCTGAGCATAACCTCCACCTAGCCTTCAACTCGTGTGTGAAATCACTAGCACAACACACACACACATACACACACACCTGATACTCCTTGTGTCAACTCAGGGCACAATTTGCAAAAATTAAGAAATTGGTTTCAAACAGAGAACATTCACACATCCCTCCCACACATGCTTTTTGTGCTATTTTGGTGCCACACAAAAATCAGCTGGTAAAATGTAGGGAAATAAAGAAACTATCTACAACAGTGATGTTTTATTTATCCATCACAAGTTATTTTGGAGAAATTCAGAGCATCACAAGCCTTCTGTCAGCTCTCTGTCTTTCAATGCTTCTAATCTCTCAGTCCTGTCTTCTCCCAAATCATGCTCTAAACTATTTTTAGAACTGACACATTCAAACCAGAACAATATTTTCAAAAAATTTTCACATTGTGTTGATGCTATAGCTCTCTTATATTCATAATTTACAGATATAAGCATAGAAATCATAGATGAAACAACAACCAGCCTTGTCCTTTGTTATTTCCTCCTTAATCTTTTTATTTTCATCCAGATTTTGTATTTAAATAAAGAGTCCTGAGTGAAACAACAGTAAAATGCCCATGTACTCTTCAGAGGTCAGGAGCCAAGGGAGCAAAAATTAGCTTGACTTGTGGTTGGGAGGTTGACTCTTCTTTGTCAATCACAGTGACAGTAGTTAATCATGGACATCTGTGAGCTCATGTATGAGGAAGAGGATCAATAACGAATTTCTCCTTGTGTGTTACGCTGCACTGTGACTCAGCATGAAAAAATGCGGGTGGCAGGATTCGTGTTAGCCTTCACCCTCCCTGTTTTCTAAATGTCATGTGATAGGGACGACCTGGCTAATGGGTGGGAAATTATAAGGGCAAAAATGCATAGAAATAAGTGCAATAAACTTAATTATTGTGAATTATTGTAATTCATAAGTGTAATTATTGCAGGGTAAGTGCAACAAGTTGGACCTGGAGCTAGAACTAAGAAGTTCAAGGTAATAGCCTAGCTAGAACATTTGCAAGTTATCCGGCTAGTTTCAAGAGATAAGTGATATAGCTTGTTTTGCTTATTTAGGACTCACCGATCCTGTCAGTTCTGTCAGTGATGATTCTTATTGTGCAGTTTGGTCGTTCATTCACTCCTTTGTTTGTTCTTTTTTGAGCTGAAATGATTTTTTTTAGGAGGATAAGGGTATATAACTATAAAACTGCAATGGCTATTTGAACAGTAATAAAACATGATCAGTGTATGCTCTGTACAGTTCTTTTACTCAATTTAAAAATGCAATAAAGTGTGCAATTACAATCAAGTAAAAAAATCCAAAAACAGTCACTACATTACTAATGCTGTAAATATTAGCTACTTGGTGACTCTGAGGCCAGTAAGTGATGGTAAATATTTTACAGTGTCACAAGGCATCACATCCACTCAGGTGACAGAAATCTGTCCCGCTCTCCACCACCTCCACCACCACCACCACCACCACCACCACCCATCGCCTAGACACTGCGTCTCTTTAATCATGGTTTTCATCTCGCTACATTGAAATTTCGGTTACCAAGGACAGCATCATAAATAAAAATGGCTTTGTGGGGATTTTTGCCTGCAACTTTTTGTGCATTAGAGGAGAGTGCGAAAAAAAAAGAAGCCGAGGTGGTCATCTGTGAAAATTTATTATCATTTATTACAGAGGGGCAGGAGAGGGAAAGTAAGTAAAAGCTCAAAGGTACACATCCATAAAGGAAGAGACGAGAGATGCCTAAGTGAAAAGCAAGGTGAATTTCTGGATTTTTGTTGTCCTGTAATGAATAGCAAGAGCCTTTATTCAGCGTAGCATATGGTGCCTGCAGTCTTTGGTTAGGTGAATAGAGCGTTATAAGTGCTGATGTAAGTGCTGATGTTTTTTGACCTTTAAAGGAAACAATTGAACGGCTGATTAAAAAGCAGTGTGTTTTAATCCTGTCAGTTTTTTTTTTAGTATTTTTTGTTTTAATTCTCTAACTACTTGTCAGACTCTGTCAGCGACGAGGAAGCATAACTTGCTCTGATTTTTAGGAACGTTTCCATTCTTCCTGCACGCAGTGTGTGTTCTGCTTATTTAAATTAAATGAAATGGCTTCACTACAATGCAGTCTCACGGGGACATGTTTACAGAGAACAATGTTTACTGAAAGCAACTTTTTTTTTTTTTTACCCATGCAATTGTTTTCTAATTAATTTCCTATGTAATTAATGCATGTGCTTTGTTTGATCTAGAGCGATACTTTGACAGCAACACTGCCTCCGCTTGCGTACATTTGGTCCGTTTTATTCCAGAGTTCAAAAGGAAACATGCATTTACATTTGCTCTATTTTTGTAGTTGTTTTGTACTCAACGTTAATGAATTAACATTTTTAAACAATTCATCGTTTTGATGCTACTTATTTTTAATTCAATTATATTATAATTGCTTGTGGGGATTTTATTATTTTTTTTGTTATATGTAAGAAATGTTTTTCCCCACTTTGTTAAAACACAACAAAAATTAATTAGAAATAAGAATCGTGATCAAAAACATGCAAATTAATTTACAGTGCAAAGAAGAAAATTAGAAATCAAACCCAAAACAGTGGGCCATTATAAGTTATCATTCACTGGGTTTCAGTGTGTTCAGCAGAAAAGCTCAAATATACTTAAAAGCCACAAAGCTGGACCATGCAGTGTCAGCTAGGATTATTTAAAAGGAGAAGGTGGAAATTATAATTAATAGTGGTGGATAAATGTAAACAACCACAACAACAACAAAAATTCTACACTAAAAAATTATATATATCACTTTCAGCTTTTTGGAAGAAAAAAAAAATGCAATGATCAAAGTTTTTTTTTCCATTCTTAAATCCAGGAAATGTTTACATTTTGACACAGCTCAAAAATATAGTGAGGGTCCCTTGGGAAGGCTTCACACATGACTTTGGCAAAATGAAGCGAGGTGGCACCCAGAAGTTCACAGTAGGATCAGGGCTCCATCAAATTGTCAATGGTGATACATTGAGTTCCAGCTGTGGCAAATTGGATTTTACAAACTCTTGCTTGATTGATGGTTGGATGTCATAAATGTGGAGCAGCCTTTTGGGTTGTAAGCAAAATATTGCTCTTGATTCTGTACATTCAGTGTATAAGTTTATTGGTTGAAGAAGATTTTTCCAAACCCACTCAGAACGCCTCTTTGTGAGTCACGTCCTCAGTGCAGAGGAGGATTGTATTGTACGAGGAACAAGTAAATACACATTATAACCTTGCATTAAAGGACAATGCTGGAAAAAAAAAAAAAAATAGATAAAAATTCACCACCATATGGGTCGCTTATTGTGCACCCAAGGGCATCTTTGACACGCTTCTCTCAGTTTCGGATATTCTAGCTTTTTTTCTGCACTTGAAGTAGTAGTTTTCCTTTTCTCATATTTGTCATTCTACCTTTACCTTTTCTGCTGATTGTCCTTTACTTAGTGCACTGTCCTTTCTCCTGTCTGCGCTTCCTGTCAGTCTCTTGTAGAGTGGACACTTCAGCATGGCACTTAAAGGGCTAATATGTGAGGTCCTATAGAAAAAGCCAGAGAAATCCTTGGGTTAAGATTTTTGATCGGGTTATGCATGAACAAATTATTATTTCTCTTCTAAATGCAAGAAACTGTACTTTTCAAGCTGCTTCTAAGTTAAAGATGTTGACTTATTTGTGTAATGGCTGGATTGCAGAGTGTGAGTAGACAGCAATTTCTACTGAGCAATTTGAAATATAATAATAACAAAAAAAGAAAATAGCCATAACAGCTTCTTTCTTTTTTTTATGATCTTTCTGTTTCCCTTTTTTTGCAGGGTCTCTTTATCTTCCTGATATATGGCGTGTACAACACGGAGGTGAGTCTGCAGTGTGTCTCAAGGCTGACTGAGTGAGTGAGAGAAATGACAAGTTTCTGATGGCTCCCCACCAATGGGATATGCGTTTTTTTCTTTTTACTTTTTTTTTCCACATGGGCGTCCCACTGCCCTTCATGCTTGGGCTAACTTATATGCATCCAGGTCTGCCATTAACCACTGACACGCAGAGTAAAGAGCTAGTCATTCCTCAAGCGCATTGGCCAATATTTCACTGCCTCTTTAAGTTTTTAAACTCACAGCCCTCCATTTAACATTCTGACATTAGGTCTCTGCCAGGCTAAGGTGTCTTCTCTGGAAGTTCAGGGTGAAAACAGAGAATATGAATATATGCAGGACGGCAGGTAGATCACATGGCAATGTCTTAGAACATGGCTATTAACATTTAGATGCTCTTTGAGAGGGAAATGTAAGGGTAAGGCTAGAAATATCTATTTAATGGATGAGGGCTATTTTGGATAAACACTTTTTTGGTAGATCGTCCTGTCTAAATTCAAATGAAAACATGAATAAAGTAAATAAAAATAAGCCTAATGCATGGAATACAGTGCCTAGTTATAGATCAGTTTTTATATTTTCATGCACATATGTATCAACCATTATAAAGAACATTTTTTTAATCATTTGCATTCTGAATGATTGCTGAGAAAAATTTTATTCCATAACTCTTAAAAAAGATACTTATTTAACAATATAAATAAATTAGATGTAATATTAATTTCTATTGGACATTTCCTACAGAATATTAATAGATCACTTTGAGTAATGTAAAAAACACAAGTTCTTATGTTGAAGGGGACTGTCACACAAAAAGAGTTTGCGTAGCTGACTACGTGTGGGCAAGGTCACAGCCTTCCACCATATAGACCTGCACCCTCCAGCACCTCCACCTGGTACAGGCTGAATCTTTAAACCTTTTGTCTTCCTTCACTCATACCTTTTCACTTGCTCTAAAAACAGGGTGAGGAGGTGGCCCTGCTTTGGTGAGGAGGGTGAGGAGTCTCTCTCGGCGGACTCTCTCTGCACATTGTAGAATAAATCATCGCCACATTCTTGCTTAAGTGGCTTTTTTAGTGCTTCTGAATCTATTTTCCAACTACTGCCTTTCCTTGACCCTCGGGTCTTCACAATTTGTGAGCAACACATGTTTGCTTTATGCGTTTTTCGAAGTGGTTTTTGTAAATATAAAATATATTAATCTTTCCCTTTTTTCTTTTCTCCTGCTTGCTCTTGATGTATTATTATTTTTTGCTCTCCTTTTTCCCCTTTGTGTAGTCAAAAAAATACATTAGCACATGTAGCTTAAACTCGACACAGTAAAGGAAAAAATTCTGAATGAATAAAACTGAATTAATTAGATAGTGAAGAGAGGAACCAAATGAAAGGGCTGTTGTCTATACTTATTCAGGAAAATCTGTGGCCATGATTAATGCTCCATTAAATGTGTCCTCTATCCTCAGACTATTATTTGCAAAATAGAGAAATAAACAGTGTTGAATGATTCTTGTCGAATATGAAGTGAGTGTGCAACATGGGCCTATAGTCCGATTTTATAGATTAAATTAAATCACTGTATAAATATAACACTTTACATTTAGTCAGTCACAGTATCTGAACATTATTTATTGTCCTGTATTATCCCACGTATTATTCATTATTTAGATGCAAGAGTGAATGAGCTTTTATTGGTCACTAACCTTACTTAGACACTGCATCAAAAGACAAAATGACTGCTTTCTATTTGCATTGAGGAAGTGTTTATTCTAACCATCTCCTCTTATTCACCTTATTGTTTTCTCTCTGATGACATTATTTTCTTTTGCCTCATTCAAGAAGATGATCACTGGGTGACTTTTTCATTGTTTTTTTTTCTCCCATTGAAATGAAGTTATCTGATTTTCAGTAGAACTGCAATCCACTTCAGCATTTCTTTTCGTGACTCGAGGCCGTGATAGAGAAAGCATCAGATTTGAGACATTACTGTTGGCTATTGCTGCTTTGTCCTCTTTATTAGCCCTGTCAGTATGGGCGGTCAGGGTAGCGTCTATGCAAAACACAACCTTGTGTGTGTATCTGTGTGGCAGCATAATTTACGATGACGACAGGTCCTAATAAGCTATAATACATATTCAGCTAGGAAGAGGGGTTGGGCTTGGGGCTCGTGGCAGATTCAGATGTCTGCCGTTTGTTGTATTTGTTGTCTGCCTGACTGGCAGGAAGTATAGTGTGGACTTATTTAGTGGTGTCAAACCAAGCATATATATATACACTATATTGCCAAAAGTATTCGCTCACCCATCCAAATAATCAGAATCAGGTGTTCCAATCACTTCCATGGCCACAGGTGTATAAAATCAAGCACCTAGGCATGCAGACTGTTTTTACAAACATTTGTGAAAGAATGGGTCGCTCTCAGGAGCTCAGTGAATTCCAGCGTGGAACTGTGATAGGATGCCACCTGTGCAACAAATCCAGTCGTGAAATTTCCTCGCTCCTAAATATTCCACAGTCAACTGTCAGCTGTATTATAAGAACGTGGAAGTGTTTGGGAACGACAGCAACTCAGCCACGAAGTGGTAGGCCACGTAAACTGACGGAGCGGGGTCAGCGGATGCTGAGGCGCATAGTGCGAAGAGGTCGCCAACTTTCTGCAGAGTCAATCGCTACAGACCTCCAAACTTCATGTGGCCTTCAGATTAGCTCAAGAACAGTGCGCAGAGAGCTTCATGGAATGGGTTTCCATGGCCGAGCAGCTGCATCCAAGCCATACATCACCAAGTGCAATGCAAAGCGTCGGATGCAGTGGTGTAAAGCACGCCGCCACTGGACTCTAGAGCAGTGGAGACGCGTTCTCTGGAGTGACGAATTGCGCTTCTCCATCTGGCAATCTGATGGACGAGTCTGGGTTTGGCGGTCGCCAGGAGAACGGTACTTGTCTGGCTGCATTGTGCCAAGTGTAAAGTTTGGTGGAGGGGGGATTATGGTGTGGAGTTGTTTTTCAGGAGCTGGGCTTGGCCCCTTAGTTCCAGTGAA
Organism: Hemibagrus wyckioides; assembly: GCF_019097595.1. Classification (NCBI taxonomy): domain Eukaryota; kingdom Metazoa; phylum Chordata; class Actinopteri; order Siluriformes; family Bagridae; genus Hemibagrus; species Hemibagrus wyckioides. The sequence continues at coordinate 21,248,456 of NC_080719.1, forward strand.
AGGAACTCTGAATGCTTCAGCATACCAAGACATTTTGGACAATTCCATGCTCCCAACTTTGTGGGAACAGTTTGGAGCTGGCCCCTTCCTCTTCCAACATGACTGTGCACCAGTGCACAAAGCAAGGTCCATAAAGACATGGATGACAGAGTCTGGTGTGGATGAACTTGACTGGCCTGCACAGAGTCCTGACCTCAACCCGATAGAACACCTTTGGGATGAATTAGAGCGGAGACTGAGAGCCAGGCCTTCTCGTCCAACATCAGTGTGTGACCTCACAAATGCGCTTCTGGAAGAATGGTCAAAAATTCCCATAAACACACTCCTAAACCTTGTGGACAGCCTTCCCAGAAGAGTTGAAGCTGTTATAGCTGCAAAGAGTGGACCGACATCATATTGAACCCTATGGATTAGGAATGGCATGTCACTTAAGTTCATATGCGAGTCAAGGCAGGTGAGCGAATACTTTTGGCAATATAGTGTATATATATATATATATATATATCACTATATATAGTGATTTATTAATAATGATGTGACTGAAAACGTCTGCTGACAAAACTTTCACATTCACACAGTAACTTCCAAATATAGACATTTATTTTGACTTACAATTTTATATATATATATATATATATATATATATATATATATATATATATATATATATATATATAATAGATTTAGTTTTTAGATTATATATATATATAATAGATTTACTTAGTTTCAGGAGTACTCATGAAATTGTATTACATTGCATTACAGAAATTTAATTTAAATTTAATTAAGCTAATGGTATTTGATGGAGCATATTTTAGCTTCATACAAAGATCAGGATAATCTTCATTGATTAAAAATGTACATTTTGTACTTGAGGAATTATTAAGTTTTAATGGTCCGGAGTTTTCAGTTTTTATGAGTGTATTTTTTTTTTACTTATTACACAAACATATCATGTTTATGTAAAATGTAACAATAGCTGCTTGTTGCTTTATACGCTATGATCTAGGCTTCACCATACCACATTTTATTAAGCAAAATATAATTAAAATGAATAATAACATCCAGAAAGACGTTTCTCATGTGTAAACATAAGAATCAAATGTTTTCTGGATTCACAGCACTCTTATGAACGTACGCTTTCTGTATGATCTGTAGAGTCGTTGCATGTACACTTCCATACATCTCTCTTCCCCCTTACTGAACAAATGCAATCATTTCTGCTTCTTTCCTGCAGCACTTTATTTCTGTGGTGCTTGGTGTGAGGCGACAGATGATGGGACAGATCGCTCTCCTTACTTTAGCGGCGCTGCATGTCACTTTCATCTCCCATTACCTATGACAAACTGGAACGTTTGCGCCTGCTTCGATTCTATAATACACAATGACTTTTATGCAATCACTCGTTGCTCAGTTTCATATGTTTCCCTCACTCAATTGATTTTCTCTGTATACAGTTGAACGTTGAGCATTGATCCAGTGAGTCAGTGTCTTTTTGGTTGTAAATGTTTCATTTTTCTTTTACAGATACGCAGCACAGTCAACAGGATCAAGGAAAGGAGGAAAGCCCAAAATTTTTCTGTAAGCTCTATACAATGTGGTTTATGTAACTGATTCTCTGAGCCCATATTTATACAAATTGTACAAAATATAGAAATTAAGTACATTTCCAGAATTCTATAATAAAAGATCTCCATTGTCATTTTATTTCAGTGTAGCTGATGGAGATTTTTGGATAAATTAGCTTTTCTTGGCCTAATGTGATTTATTTGTTCCATTTATTTATTTATTTTAAATTATAGTTTTTGTTCCTTCTTGTCCTCTTTTTGCACTCTGGCCCCCTCAATCCCAGGAATGTCAGCCGGCAGTCCAGGGTTACAAGTTTTCTAATCCTGCACAAGCTTGTCCCTTGATATTAAACTGTCAGCTCAGTATTTATACGCAGTGCTGCTGTTCGTTGGAGATCACTTAGCTCCTGCAGTTTAAAAGTACTTAATAGCCGCTTCCTCCCTGTCCCCCTCACCTCACACACACACACACACACACACAATACACTCCCCTTTAAGTCCACCACGGCAAGTTGTCCCTTTATGAATGATCATATTAACTCTTCTCCGGGCTAGTCATGGTTTATAGCCTCCGGCAGTTTGTCCCTCTTGGTCAGGAGGCGCCACCTGGTCATTGCGAGCCGAATGAGACAATTTCTAAAGGTAGATTGATTTTAGAATACAGCCCCCCTTCCCTTTGACCCCAACTTGACAGATCTGACACCATTAAGACTGTGGCTAGTAAAAAATGACTGGTGTCCCAAACACCAGTGCCAGGTAGCAGCTGATATTTATTGTAACACTGTATTAGCAGTGGGACCCTTTTGCCCTCTCGGGGCAATTTAACAATTTCCTAAGTCCACAGGATGGGAGCTGTATGCTGTGAATGGCTAATGCTGTTTTGCTTCATAAATCTGTGGGGACACATTTCTGTATCTACCAGAGTACTGTGATTTTGTACGAGCTCTAGAGCAGCATGTGAACATATGCTGTTCTTTATTGCACAGGGGCAGTGTGTACAGAATGCTCCAGTGCCTCTAGCATAGGTTTGGAGATTGTCTGACTGTCATCTCAGTTCTTTCCAGTTTACTGTGATGTTGCAGCCTTGTTTTAATGACTGTGAGTTTATTGTTAAAAAAAATCAACTACCCAGTTTGGCCTAGGAATGTACTATTTACAAACTACTCATCCCGAGTTGAATTTAAAAGATGAATTCACACATGTAGTGACCAAATCCTTTGTTATTACACAGTCATTGATGACCCTACTTAATTAAATGACCTGTAAACATTGAATTTAACGCATACAGACCCTTCAACTTCTTTGATCACATTTTCTTTTTCATTCCTAATATTTTGGTGCAGGCCTGACCACCGGTGTTAACGTGCTTAATTCCAACTGTTTCCTGACCTGAATGACCTCACACTTGTACACACTGTGGCAGATTGCTTGGAGGAATAAAGCTGTCAGTTGTACTGGCCAAATAAAAAACGACCCCTCTTTCAATACTAGCAGGGTCTGGGTCCATGACAGCCCTGAAATATAGATATAAATTGGAAGCAGATTAGTTTTTTGATCCTAATTCAAGTTTTGACACGATACTGGATGGAAAAGAGCCAGGTTATATGCTGCATATGTGTGCATTTCCAGTAGTGTGAAAAGAGCAAAGAATCATGGTTTCTGAAGACTTGGTGGATGACGAATACCTCGATGAGTTCATGAAAAATGATAAAAGAGATTGCGTGTTGCCAAGCTATGTGATGTGGCCAGGGTGTGGACTACATCTTGACATCTTACATCTTGAAAAGTGACTGAATTATGTATTAAATGTATTGCATGTTTGATGAGGATCGTTAATGTGCTCAAAGGTTAAAGAATAGAAAAACATGCATAACAAAACAAAAACAAAATTATTTGACTTTTACCCTCACAAATACACAAGTGTGCATTTGTTGAAACGGATATGGTTAACGTAAAAAAAATAAAGATATTTGAATACTTTCAGCTAGTGCAATTTCTCCTAGCTCACATTTTTCATTCTGTGCTGTAGCAGACAGACTGTGTTTGGCATGGTCTAATGGTATACGATCTCTGAGTCTTCCCAGAACTGTGGCAGCTCCAGACCGTCCAGCTCTATAACTAACTCTCAGCCTGGCAGCTCCCCGGTGCCGGATGCTTTGGGTCGTCATGACTTCGATGCCAATCAGCTGGGAAGCATCTCCACGTCCAGCGATTGTGGCAGCCTGAGCTACAGCACTGGGAGTAAGTGACTTTAACTTGGTTTATCATGCCAGTGCTTGAAATGCTTTTTTCAGAAACTATACATTTGCCTGTGTGTGTGTGTGTGTGTGTGTGTGTGTGGTTGAGAAAGTGGATATGTACAGCAAAGAAATCTGTGCTGCATTATAAGTTGAGGAAAGAATAGTGAGTGGTGGGGAGCTTGAACTTCAGAATGACAGCTCTGTTTTAGACGGTAACATTCTCCAGACCCGGCAGACTGCAGAGCTCCGTTTGCCTTTTCTGACCTCAACATTATTGGGTTGCATCACAGTAATTGGCAAGGGGCTGCATGCCAGTTAGATTCTTCCAGAAAGAAGAGAAGGGGAGAGATTTTTACAGCTGTGGCATTGATAGGGAAGAATAACATCATTAATTTGTATAAAATATGTTACTCTTTATAGCTTACAAAGTGAACACAGTCTTTTACCGAAATGATGCTTCATTAAACCACAGTGTTAAAATGCCACCGCACACAACAGCTCAGAGATTGTTTTGTTACATTCTGCATAAAAAAGTATTCATAATTTAATACTAAATTAAAATCAAATTTAAGCATTAAATGAAAGAGGCTTTCTTAATCAAATAATAATGCACATGTTTTAGTTAGGCCTTGTAACAAAATATGTAACAAAATGTTGTATAAATACCGCTATGGCCATGTATATCCATTAATCTGCCTCTGACCAAGCCTGATATGGACAGTTAAAGCAATAAGTATTCATATTATACACACAGAGAAATTATTCTTTTCTTAATTTCTTTTATATATTTAATTTTATACATATAAACATGCTAATCTGGGTGTAGAGAGTCTATTTTTAACATGAAATGGTTTCTCTAAAGCTATCTTCCCATGCTGGGGCTGAAGATATTGCAGCTGTACAAAAAAATGTAAAAAGGAAAAGGAAATTGTAGAAACCATAGAGTGAATGGTCCTGCATATGTGTACGGTTGTATCTATATTGCTAACCATGGCACATGTAGCATCCTTATGTAGTTTCAAGGTTAAGTACAGCTTTGTGAAAGCAGGCACAAGAAAGGCAAGCCATTTAAAGAATGTTTTTTCATTGCTTTATACCATCAAAAGATTTTCATTGGCTAAGCACAGCCAACTGTATGAGATATTATTGTGCCAGAGAGATCACCAGGGATGATGGAAAGGACAAGTCCGTGCTGAGTTGTGAAAAGTAATGAGTTTGGGCACAACATTGAAAACGAATGAATAAAAAGAGACATTTCTGTTTCCTGCAGTATGAACCAGCCATTAATTGTAGTGTAGTGCATATACTTTATTCTCTAGACTGAAGGTTAAAGGTGATCATGCTAACGTAGCAGGTCTAAACACCGAGTTTGACAGTGCTTTCATGCTGCTCTTCTTTTTGTTTAAATAGATGTGGCCACTTTAACAAAATTACTTTTGATACTCCATTAAGAGGGATTGTTGGGGCTTTCTTGAAATAAAAAAATCTATTTTCCTTCTTGAGACTTGAATCACTGCTTTTAGACTGTTTATATGTTTTATTGAATATGTGGCATGTTAGAGGTCAAACTAAACAAACTGAGCATAGCTGTGATGCTGACATGGATTTTGACATATTTTGTGTTAGATGACATAATAATAATTTAATAATAATTAGATAATTAGTAGTATTGCTATTATTGTTCTTTCCATGCTTCAGTGGTTTCCTGTGGTTACTCCATTTTTCTCAGCCTCTAGTTTAAAGACTGAAGGCTGATTGGCATTTCTAAATTGTCTGTATTGTGTAAATGAGTGTGTGTGTGCATGTGCGTGTGTGTGTGTGTGTGTCCGGGGTGTCCCCTGGCTTGTTCCCTGTGTCTCCTTTGATAAATGTACGGGCAATAATAATAATAATAATAATAATAATAATAATAATAATAATAGTAATAATATAAATCTGTTATTTGAAATTATTTTTGTTTGTCAAAATACATTAAAAAAGACAATCATTATTTTTTAAGGATCTCATTTTTTTTATGATAAATTTATATGATTATATTATTATGTTGTAGTTTTATGGCTGTTGTTACTTGTTATTGTGTAGTAAGAACCATCTGTAGTGGAGAATATTATGTTAGAATTTAATATACATATGTTAGAATCAGAATAGTTAAAATATCTGAAACATAAAGATACGGCGTGACACTAATTTTGAAATATTAATTTAAAAGCACAAAAAAGGGAATAGGTATCATGTACAGCAGATGTAGCATTATATTATTAACAGGGTCCAAAGGTTGAGGCTTATTTACTGTTCGTTCAGTATGTAGTGATGCATTTGGGGGAATTATTTTGAATCCAAAAGACTGAGACATGTTGAACCTTTCGGGCAGATTCACTTATCCACAAATTCTACAAATGGCCTACAAATTATACTTGAGTCGTGGTTCTGTGATTATCTGTGTGTTTTGTTGTTTACTGGACATGGTGCAGTATGGTGCAGTATTCTAATGGTGTAGAATGAAAGACAGTGGTCATAGTATTAAGATTATGTTATATAAATATAATGATAATGTCAGTAAAAACATAAGACCATTTAAAGGGAGTGTAATATGCATGTTTTGCACCAAATAAAATGTGCCTTGTCACATAAATGTAAGCAATCTATGTTTATCCTTAACTGTTTCTAAGTGTGTAAGGGCTGACCTTGGCAGTTGGTTGTAGAGAGGTTTAAAGCAGCTGAATATTTAGCAAAAATGTGGTTCCAAATAAAGTTGTGTAGCTGTGCAAGTGCAGTATCGGAGTATTTGATTGGAGCTTATTCTTGTAAATACCAAAATAAACAGCAAGCACAGTGCGCTGTCACTTGAGCTATTGTTTACATTCCTCTCCTATTCCTCGCTCACCATGGAGATGTGCTTTCTGTATTTCACAAATTCTCTGAGAAAAAAAAAACACTAGTATTAAAACTAGTTTAAAAATGGTAGATCAAGAGTTTCAAAAGAATTCACAAGTCTGATGAATTTCAAATTCCAAGATCATGAAGTTCATAATGTAAAAACATTTGTTTCTGCTTCTGGCTCGCTTCTTTATACATAGGGCACTGCCATGTATGATAATAGGATCCATGATGGATTGCAGCTCTGTGTAGTCCCCCATCCGTTAGAGGCATTTATTTATTTATGAATCAGTCTATTTATTCAGTCAAATTGCCAGTAGCCAAGTCTGCTGCCACTGAAGGGTACAACACTGCCACCTGGCATCTCCACCATTACAGTCGCTTTTTTTGTGGCATGTAGATTTGTTGTACATCAGAGTACGCTGGTGTGTTCAGTCACACCCTTAGGCTGACTGTGACAGGACGAAAGGCAGGTTTATGATATGTCCAAGTTAACTTCTCATCTTGGATTTTTGGTAGGCAGTGGCTATCCTCTATCTCACCAGCCTTCTCCTTAATTGTTGACAGATGTCAGCCTGAAAGGACTGAACTCCCTTCTCATGTGCTCATGTGTATTTATATTTGAGATGAAATGTTTTCAAGATTCAGCCTTTAGTGAAATCTGCCCAGGCAGAGTCAAGGAGCATGTCTAACAGCAAGTTGCTTGGGGAGTTGTTAAAATCTGAGACATCTATTTAGAAATTTGGTGCAACAGAAAAGCTTTCCCTCATTTGTCCAGAGGTTACAAATTTCAATTCTGGCGAAGTGTCGACCAAACATGGCCAAAAGACCACGAGAGCAGAATTTTCTCTCCTCTGTCTTTCACAATGACACTATTGTGGTTGTCTGTGAACTCTTGAATGAGGGCAGATAGCACTTTCCTCTAAGTGAGTTACACTGCCCTGTGATGCAGCATGAGCAGCAGTTTGAAAAGATTTGGTTGGGTGTCTTCCTACCCATTGGTAGCTGACATATGGTGGGGAAAGCTGGCTGGTGGATGAGAATTAGACAGGAATAAAATATGTAGAAAACTGGGGAAAAATATACTGCTGTTCACTCTGAGCTTTATATGCATTTATAAGTTTGGTTCTTGGGATGCATCTGACAAATCCAGTAAGTCTAGGTAAATTCAGTTAAATTTTAGATACTATAAAGTGCTAATTGTGTTCACAGGAACTTGAGTATGATCATCAGAGACAATTCTGAATTCATTATATTGATTGTTGTTAAGTCTGTTGAGGATGGAGACTTGAGTTCATTTGGTTCATAAATGCTTTGGCTCAGTGTCAGTCCCAATGCCTGATCACAGTTTTCACTCCATGGCTCCTGTACTGTGAGGGGTGACCTTATCTAAAGCAGAGTGTTACATTCCAGCTCGCCGAGGCTCAGTGCAGCGATGGAGGAAATATGAATGGTTGATGAGGGGGTCTGGCAGGTTGAAGAAGGTGGTCCAAGTTTTGAGGGTGGGGGTTATGGGCTAAAACCAATGGCGCATCGAGACACTTGTCACCCAACATGGCGGCCATAGATCAGGGCAGGTGCTGGTGGAGGAGCGGCTGAGGGGTGACAAGGGAATAACATCCCTTTCTCTTCAATCGACAGGGCCCATAACTCCTGTGTCCCAAGGGACAGATTGAGAAAGGCAATAGCCAGAGGCTGTGAAGCAGGGATGCTTAGGAGAATTGAAAGTTAAAGAAGCAGTGGCAGAATATTTTTTTTACTTCCCTTTTTTTCTCTCTCATGGTTTGATTCGTGTGGTGACCTTGTTGCAAATGTAACAAACCAGAGAATCCATTTTCATAATGAGCTTTGAATTGATCCTGCCTTAATAATATAGAATGGGATTTGATGAAAATGCATATTTAAAAATATTTTTAATTCGGTTGGAGAGTGTTCTTCTCTTTTGGTATTATGTGGGTTTGTATGGAGGGCAGTCTGTAAAGACTGCCGGACTGCTGTGTCAAAATCAGGCCACTGCCTCCTGCTCAGCCTCTGTACTCATCTCCCATCCCTGAGAGGACAGCTTTTATAGCCTGATCAATTTCCCACTGGCTTATTGAATGTCTTTTAAATGGCTTTTTTATTTTCAATTATAACCCGCCATCTCTTAGCTGCGGCAGTGGGCCAACATTTACACTGTGGGATAATTTAAAACCCTACTTTAGAAAATTATGCATTTGTACCATCTGAATTTACAGTCCCACCCCTTGCTATTGTAACAACTATAAAACCACATGGATTGCTGCATTAAACTCGAAGTGTGCATCAATTAAATGAAAAAAAAAAAGAAAAAGAACTATGCCAGTTAGTACATATTTGTTGTGGTTTAAGATATCTTTTTAATAATCTCTCCCAAACACTCATACACACAGATTTTGTGATTGGTGGCCATCATCAGCCATGGAAGTAAAATTTCATTGCTCATGGAGATTTATTGGTTATTAAATTGAACTGGCTTTAAGGTGTTATCCTGGTGTTGAAGGCAAACAGACTTCCAAAGGCATACAAGCGGTGCCCATGGTTATAAGCTAAGGAAAACTGGATCCTAAAAAAAGTTTTAATTGTATTTTGCATGTTCCATGGTGTCGGTACTGACCCAATCCCTGCTCTATCTCTGCCCGCCTCTCTCTCTCTCACTCCATGCCTTTTCTCCCTCACCCTGGACTACCAAAGCAACCTGAAGGTGAAAGAAGTGCTCACTGGAGCTCATTGGAAAGTAGATGTGACAGTAAATTTTTCAAGCACCCCCACCTCTCTCTCTCTCTCTCTCTCTCTCTCCCCAGTGTCTCGCTCTCCTGCCCAAGATAGGAGATCTTGTTATAGCAGTCAGGATGAGACGGAGGTCAGGGCAGCAAGCCGCCATGCCTGTTGATGATTGAGGAAAAGAGAAGTAAATTCATTCTGCTCCCGGCACTTTGTCAAGTGCCAGTAGCTTACCGTTGAGAGCCAGTCACCCATCACTGTGTTACGGTCTCAGAGGTCAGCCGTCGCCCATAAATCAGCAAGGGCGTTGCAGCACAGCTCGGCAAGGAGCCAAATATGAAAAAGAAACGCAGCAAAGCTCAGGCCAGCATGGAAATCACACTACGCTCCACAGTGGGTAATTAATTGTGGCCTTATAAAAACACCACAGTATCAATATTTCAGAAAACAAGACCAACCCGTGTTCTGCATTTCCACTTACATTGATCGTTTACCTTGTTTAGTGGAACAAGGGGTGATTAAGTAATGTCTTTGTAGCAAACTCTCTCGTCCCAATCATGAGACGAACTGACTTTCGTTTTAACGAAGTCACAATGCTTTTGATTAGTCCCAATGAACCTCCTTCGAGTATTAATTAAAACAGCAGCAGATGTGCAGGTGCGGGAAATCATCAGAAAGGGGCTGGTATGTGGACATGTATTACATTCAGCATCCAATATCCATGTATGGCAAATAGGACACCTGAGAGGGAGCAGCCTTACAACTTCATAATATGAAACAACAACAACAACAACAGCAACAACAAAGCATGCCAGTAGAGTCACCAGGTGTGTTTCCTCGTGTGCCAGATTCTCTGTGTGTGTTTCTGAAAAGATAGGCTTTTCAGTGAAAGCCTGTTTTGGCTGGATTTTAGATCTCGATTTTTGTTGTTCCTGCCAGTAAAGGTGTGAGTTGCAAAAACAGCTGTGACTGTGACAGTTGTATTTTCCTGTTACATCGTGTTGCCACTGGACGCTTCACAATCTTTGTAACATTCTTAAAGATGCAGGTTCCCTCTGCATTCGAGAAGCCTCCAAAGCAAACAGCAACTGATTGCTAGGCAACATGTTTCTTGTTTTTATAATGGTTTATTATCAAAACCATGTCATAAAATTATCTATATCTCATGCAGCCATGTGCTAACATTTTAGAAGAGAAGAAGGAAAGAGGGGTAGGAAAGCAGATCCAGTTGTTGAGCCGCTGCTTTCAATATTCTCTCCTATTAGACTGTGATTATCCTGCAGTGTCTGGCTTGTCTCAGTGTGCGAATGAGAGTGGGCTGGCCAAGAAACATGGCCACATTTTTCCAAAAAGTAAAAACTTCCTGACCCAAGTTTTGTTTTAACTTTTCTTCAAGAAAAAAAGACAGCACAGTTTCTTGGATTACAGTTGTCATTTTAAAAGAATTTTGCTGGTTTCATCAGTTTGATGCTTTGCACTTTCAAGAATCTAGTTATTGTTCATATACATTTAAAAGCTTATTTTGATGACTAGTTTTTAAGACTCATTCAACGTAAAAGGTAACATATAGATGGGAGCGCCTTTCAGTGTACTGTGACTTTAAAGTGGTATTTTCTTGACAATTTAACACTTTAAGTATACTGTTTATAAGATAAACTTTTTTTTATACTGGATTAAGGTATAAATGTACATCTTAAGAAAAGTCTCGTGGTCTGCTTCTCATGGACGCTCCCATATACGCATAATCATCAGAGACCTGCCACCTCTGAGTTATGGACTCCTTGAATCCACTGACCTTTCCACTTTGGACATCTCCTCCTCCCTCACACTCATCCCTCCTTCTCACCTCATGTAGATGAGACAGAGAGCAGTGAAGATACTTCTGATTGGCAGCCAGTTCATGGCAACACACTAAATGGGTTCTGGCAGTTTTGTCCCAGCCCTGCTCAGGAGAACATTAATTCCGACACGGCATTGGCATGTCAAAGAGCCCAGGATTTGACAGCATGAAAATATAAATTTAGACATAAACAGGAATTTTCAAGCACATTCGAAAAAATATTTGAATAATTTTCCTTGATATTTTACAATATTATATATTACATATAATATATAATATTATTATATTACTTGCCAATGTTATTTTTACTATTTTACAGTAATTTCACCACCGCATTGTTGAGTTTCAGCACATTGTAAATGTCAGTAAGTTTCTCCAACACAGTAGTCCACATTATATTAAATATAACTATTGAAAATATATAATGTGTAATTAATAAACTAAACTAAATTAAAGTAAATAAACTATCACTGTCGTATAAGAGGAATAATATCCAAACAGAGAAATTCAGAGATTTGCCCTTTCAGCTACAAGAGCTTTAGTGAGATCAGACACTGATGTTGTAAGAGTGAGGAGGTCTGGGGTTCAGTCAGAGTTCTAGTTTATCCCACAGGTGTTCAGTAGAGTTGAGTCAGAGTCAGGGCTCTGTACAGGACATTCGAGTTTTTCCACATCAACCTTAACACACCATGTCTTCATGGAGCTCTGTGCTTTGTGCACAGGGGCATTGTCATGCTGGAACAGGGTTTGAGCCTCTTAGTTCCAGTGAAGGGAAATTATAATGCAACAGCATACAGACATTCTATAAAAATGTGTGTAGCAGCAGTTTGGGGAAGAACCATATATGGGTGTGAAGGTCAGGTGGCTTTTGAAAATATGCTTTTAGAAGTATGTGTCATAGAAAGCATGTGTCACAGGAAGCTTGATGCTGGCACGCAGCACACTAGGGTGTATACTGCGCTTCTCAGCTTGAGACATAGCAGATCAGTCAGTGCTCTTAGTTCTGGCTTTACTAAAGTGTTGCACAGCATTAAAAGAGACCATAACATATAAACCGACTTGTAGATTAACTTTAGATTGAATACTTTTATTAGATGGCGTTCTTCTTCATTGAATGATTAGGCATATTTATGGATCTATCTTGGCTTTCTTTCTTTCTTTCTTTCTTTCTTTCTTTCTTTCTTTCTTTCTTTCTTACTTTCTTTCTTTCTTTCTTTCTTTCTTTCTTTCTTTCTTTCTTTCTTTCTTTTAATTTATATTTTCTTATTTAATGTGGTTAACATGATATATATGATTTACAAAATGTTTCCTAAATGTGTCTATATTTGAAATACATAAGCTATTTAAACTAGGCGGTGTAACGTATAGAAAATTGCATGCAAATTATATGGATTGAAGCAGATCCACTGAGGTTTTCATTAGATAGTCGTCTTATGCATAAATTTACACATACTCAGGAGCACAAATACAATTTTTTTTTGTTTTGATTTTCATGAATACCAAATTTCTTTTGTGTGAATACTCATACTAACAATTTATCCAGATTAATAAACAAGGCCCAATAATACTTATTTTCAATTTTTAATATTTAGAGACAGTTTTTTGTATATCTATAAATGTATCAAATTTTGCCACCTATCCTGATTATGGTATAATTGATTATTTTTATTGATAGTTATTATTGTCCACCACCTTCAAAAATATATGTGCAATTAAATGTAATTATAAAATAAATGAAAACAAACCTCAATTATATTATATTTCCTAGTGCTTTTTAAACTTTTAGAGCTTTGAAACCCTATTAATTGGATTGAACATATCCTTAATTTGTTCTTCTGGTGTCATGTTTAACACTATATCAGAATGGCTATATCAAATTTAATAAGTCTCAGGTTTTCAAGCCTTGAATCAAAGCCTTGAGTCTTTCATAATTATTATCACTGATGTCATGTTAAATCAGATAAAATCAGGTTTTTCAAGCGTATATATGACCATAATTCCAGGAATTTGATGACTGCTCTGAGTAGCACCATATTACACAGAAAAGCAAAAACCCCACCACGCAGCTCTACCCATAGTTTATTGTACTTATTCTTTATTTTTTAAAATCATAAAATAGGAATGTCTCTCAAGGTAACCCAAGTTTACATAACAGTGTGATTAGTGCAAATCCATTCTATCCACACCAGTGAGAACGAATAAGAAGAAACAGAGCTCAGTGTTACCATCAGAAATTACCCAGACTAACCTTGAGCACTGGTGGAACTGGAGCAAGCATCATCAATGCCAGTAGTATCGGTCACCCTGACTCTGTTGAATCTGCCAAGAAGTGTATAAGCAACAGAAAGCGAGTTTTATTCAGCCAGAACTGAAAGCTTCTGTTGTTCTTAACTCAACATGACATCTGACTAGCATGGACTGTACATCTCACTTAGCCACAATATACATTCCAGCGAGCCCTCAGAGATGTGATAGATTTATGTGAACCCAGAGAACCCTACCAGTTTGGGACACAGCTCTCAGCAGTGGGAAACAACGATCTGCTGATCTCTACAGTATTAGGGAAGACTTTTTGAAAAAAATCAACACAAATCTGAACAATTTATGCTATTAAGCCATTTGATTCACTTTAAAAAAAAATAGACAGTGTCTCGAAGGTTGACAGAAATCTGGATGTAGATTTATATCCCCAATACAGTGTGCAGAGTACAGCATCAAAACATCTCGTTTTACTATAATTCTTTGTGCTCATGAAGCTTTTTAACCTAATAGTTGTCTAAACTATTGAGTCCTGAACACTAACTGGAAGGCTTCTCTATAGCTGATGGGCTTTTCAGAGAAAGCCTGTAATTTGTTACTATTATATGATCAGAAGGCTTCCAAGCAGTAGAAATACTTCTGTTTTGTTGCAAGTTCTGCCACTGAGTGTTGATTTTAGGATTTACACAATGTCGCTTCCTCACAGCACCAAACCAAAATCCTCCTGCCTCGACACAGAGTTATTCTGGGATTCACTGGAACCCTGACCAGAATCAAGCTGTTTCTGAAGATGAAGGAATGAATGAATATCCGGCTTAGTATATCATTAGCAAAACTTTTGATTAAATGATCTTGTGTCTGTGTAGGAACCTGTCATCTTCTAAACATATGCTGGTTATTGTTGTTGTGGACCTGAGTACAGGCTTTGCTGTGTGTGTGTGTGTGTGTGTGTGTGTGTCATTCAGACTTCTGACCACCTCACTGACTTATCATGTGACCTTGTCATACTCCACAGGGCATTTCTCCATCCCTTGTATCCATGACAGCCTGAAAGAAGATCTCAGCTGTCTGACTAGTGATACTCACATGACCAGACAGGTAAGCCTTCATTTTATTGCTTACCTTTATTCACTTGCGGTTTAATCTGTAGCTTTTAAGCAGCAAAATATTCATACATAGCCAACAGGTTAATAATTTAAATCTGTTTTGTTACTGCATTGTGCTTTCATTAAAAAGCAAAATGAATGTCAAAGGCCCTCTGGTGGCAAGCATAAGAAACGCTTCCTTAGTGAGTCCTCACTGCATCTAACTAGCTCAGTTTAAACTGAACTACACTGAGTTTCTTATTACAGACTTCATCTTACAGCATTTTTCCGAGGTCCCCATCTACTAGACATTGACTTGTAATCACAGAACAATACCTAAGTATATACTGTTTACTTTTCTGTTGGAATTATATTAAAAATCACTGGATTTCAAGAGGTGTGAATCAATCAGAGATGGGGAACTTCTCTCCATGAGCAAGGTCACAGGAGTCCCGAGGGAGTAGAGGCAGGGCGAAGAAATTGAGGTGGGGTCTGGGGTTGAATGATACTCACTGGAACATGCACAAACGATCTGCACTAATCGTTGTTGTAGCACAGAGCGACAGATCCCAAGACACACAACTACTGATCATTCTCAGCTGTGCCAAAGTCCCGCAAAACACCAGGCATGTCCTGCGATGTTTGGTGTTTTCATCCTTTTAAATCTCTCATGTGCTGAAATTTCAACATATTGATTCCATTTGACACAGAGTACCTCATACTCTTATAATTTAGGCCTTCTGTGTCCTTCAGAATTTTTTTTCCTTTCAAATCCACTCAGAAAATAGAAAAGACAACCTAGTTCTGCCAAACAAACACATTCATGGAACCTAATTTGATCTGGATTGCTGGTCGTGTATGTTTTGTGATTTGTATTAATAACAAGTTATTAGTAAAAAAAAAAAAAGACATTGATTAGAATATTAATTACTGATTCTGAAGAGATTCTGAAGACGTCGACAGAACACTTGTCTTTAATTTTTGTTGTTTAAAGTGGGGGAGAAGGCCAAACTACTCTGCTGAGACATTTAATGAGATCTCGCAGTCCAGCATGGATTCTGTGTGGACTTCCACCAGCGAGCCAGGGTGTGTCAGTCACTGAGGGAGTTGTGAGCTTCCTGTTTTGGCAGTGTGCGGTTACATATCCTGACAAGGGACCTGCTGTCAGCCACAGGACTTCTCTCTCCCACTTGCACACATACACACACACACACACACACACGCACACAAACACACACACACACAACCTCTCTCTTGCATAGAGATCTCCTGATTCGCACGCATGTTACTCAGCAGCGGAGGTGCTGCACAAATTTTTTTCACACCTGCAGCGTGTTGTCATACTCACTGCCCAGCCACACGAGAGGCCATCTCATTCAGACGACGGGAAGAGACAGGGAAGGATAGATTCTCTTGAATGAAATGTGCATTTCTGCCTCTTCAGATACTCAGCTTTTGACTTTTGTCTGCTGTGACGCTTTAACCTGCAGTCATCTCTCACAACAGGTTGCTCTGTTTTGTTAATTGACAACAGAATGATCCTATGTGCAAAACTCACTTCTTAAGCATTCACACAAGATCTACTGAAAGTACACAATTTTATAAAGGAAAATGGCAAAGGCTTTAAAAAACAAAGTGTAGCAAGCTCACAGCTCTCGATTTCTTTGAAGTGGTGCCCATGTTATTGTTATTGCTATTCTCCCATTTAAACCAATTCTCATCAAAGCAGCTGCGCTTTCTTTTGTTCTGGAGATGCGGCTGGCCGTCTGAGGCCGGTCGTTAATGTGCCATCGGGGCGTCTCACATCCTCGTTAGACGCGGCCAGCCACTGATGTTATTTCCTGTGACTTGGGGCCATCACTGACAGGACACTTGCTTCTACTAATCTTTCAACGAGGAGAGGAAGAAAATGGTGAACAACTTATGTCACACTGCAGCAGCCACCTGAAGCCAAAAGTTATAGCAGGAAGAAGGACAGACCACCAGAACTCACTTCTGAGCCCATTCAGGCACCTTTAAATGAGCGTGTTATGTGTACCTTTAATCATTGCAAGGTTGACATAGCTTTTATTTATCAGAACATCACTAACAATCAGGGCTTATGCTGGAAATAATCCATTATGCTGGATTGTATTCATTCAGGACATAATGCGCTCAGAGAAAACAAGACGAGCATCTCCTTTTGATATTTTTACCGTTCAAAACTGTGTTTGCTAACTACTCATCCGTTGTGATCAACACTAACCCACTAGTGCAGGTCACTGTGCTCTTGGCAGCCTGTGTGTGTTTTGTGAATGGGTCTGAAATATGTGAGAGATAAAAAAGCTAGGAAGGAAACACTCATCCTGGTGACTGAATGTTGATTAATCATTCATGCAGAATGCTATATAGAGCTGCTCCTCTGCCCTGGCTCCACCCCTTTCACCTCTGAACCATTGAAATAGTGGTGTGTGTATGATGGACATTTCCGCCTGTGCCGTGGGTGGATTGGAGAGCAACACCCCACTTCCACTCCCACTAGAGAGGAAGTCGCTATCAGAGCACAACAGGAAAGGAAAAAAGGAAAACAAGCTGACATCTTTTCACTCATGAAATCACTTCCTACAGGCCGTCTGTTGACCTCAAACTCAGTGTTTTAAAGCTGGTGACACTCAGCATAGTAAAGAGATCAAGTGACCCCCACATTTCTGTGTAGTTAAAGTAATTTGATGTGTATCTCACAGTATAATCAATAAATAATAAAAATTTATATCCATATTTTGTATTGGCATTTGCATAATGGAAATGAATACGAACGTGTGTTGGTAATATTGATGTCTGGTGTTCCCATCATCTCACTACATATTGATTAAATATATATTGTTTTTTACATAAAATAAAATTCTGTTGAATTAAGTTTTTTATAGTGAGTAGATTATAGAGGCTGAGTAGATTATAAATCCTTAGTAAAACTTGCATTTGAGTAATTCCACTCGATGCTGCTGTATAAAGATGTAGCCTTACAGCAGTTACTGTCGCCACTGTATTCTCCTAAAACTCTCTGCTGTGACTCAATTTTTGGTGCTTATCAAAAACATAAGCTGTGTCCAGCATATACAGCAGTCTATGGCACTTGGTGAAAAAAAAGAGAGAGAACTTCCTTCCTGCAAGCATTTTCCTGTTTACCTCCAAATGAGCCTGAGATATATCCATTAGATCTGCAGGAGACCAACCTGGATGTGACCTCTCGGCTATTACACATGCCATTAGTCTAAGTCAGCATCTAGGGAGAAGTGTGACATGACAAAGATGACGTGATTGTGTGACAGCTGTCACCTTTTATTAAATGACAAATAGTAAATTTCAAAGGATTGTTTTATCGCTATCTTGTTGTCTAAACTGTACTAAATGTGAACAAACCAAAACTTAAGAGTCTAAACCTTCCATCATGCCCCTTCCATAAAACCTGTAATATGAGGTTAAGGACATTAGTCAATTTCACTTCAACAAGCTTTTCGTCTGAAATATTTGCACTTCATTAATGTGCTGCTTTGTGCGCTACACTCTTCCTTAGCTGCCTGCATAAGAGTACAAAGCTGCTGAATAATACCATTCCCTCATTTTTCTCAGAAAGAAGAGAACTTGATCTTGTGGTTTCCTGCTTTCATACGTCGCATTAATGTTCACCTCAATTAACCTTTTTTCCTCGTTCAGTTTTATTACTTATGACCTGTAATTATCTCAGTGAATCTCCTTTTCTTTAGTTTAGTAATAAGAAACAAATCTTAACAGTGGACTGGCACGGCATGATATGGTGCTAAAATAGATTTACTTTCTCTATGAGGCCTCTGCTCTTTTTAAAATAATAATAATAATAATAACTTGTTTATGTTGCTAGTTGAAATGATGCAAATACTTCTTTAAATGTAACTGTTTAGTGCTTAAAATATTCATATCTGTTTTTGTATTCAGATTTTTAGCTCTTTTTAAAGCTAACAAATTGGACAAATTGAAATCTATATCTGGAATCATTTGAGGCTGCTTTATGGCAGTGTTCATATACTATACACTATACAAATCACACTATATACTATATGCAATATATTGTATAAATCAGGTGAAATGAAATTTGAATAAATGCTATTTTTTAAATGACTTCTGATGGTATGAGGAAATGTGTGGAGTTAGAAATTCTTTATATTCAGTGTCAGTTTTTAACTCATGTTACCATCAGAGGTAATTTTGAAACAATCGATTAGAGACATATTTATCTCAGCTTTTCAGAATTCCAGTTGGTCAATAACTTTCAGAAGCTTCCAGCATTAGAAACAGCGCATCATATTTTCCTATTTTCTCCAAATGCCACGAAAAAATTGTGGACTTCCATAGAGATACACTCCTAAGGACTTTGGTCCAAAAGGTTAATCTGAAGTACCAGGAAAACTTTGAACTTTGGAGGAAGAAAGCTGAGAGGCATCATGAATCCAGAGTTAAGAAAGTCCTACATCAGCATGGCCTGCCCACTAGGCTGTTGCACAAGTGAGAAGCTTTACTCCCAAACTGGCATAAAAAACAGCTGATGACCATCCTTCTGGAGGAGTGTTCTCTGGTCAGATGAAACTAATATAACTGAATGAACTGTTTGGTCATTATGGAAAAAGGGTGATGCATGGGGTGGCAGCATCATGTTGTGGAGATGTTTTGCTGAGAAAAGTACTGATGAACTCCAGATGGCATAATGGACGAGTGATTATCTAGAAATACTAAAACGAAACCTCCAGACATTAGCCAGAAAGTTTGAACTTGGCCACAACTGGGTCTTCCAGCAAGACAATGATTCTGAACACACATCAAAAGTTGTCAAAAACGGCTTAAAGACATGGTTTAAAGTACTGGAGTAGCCGTCGCAAAGCACTGACCTGAATCCCAAAGAAAATTTGTGGACAGAACTGAAAAGACATTCCTGGGCAAGGACGGACTGAGTCAGGTTCTGAGTTTTCTTCAGAGCAAAGTGTTGTAAGATGCTTGTGGAAGGCTACCCCAAGCTTTTCATTCATGTTCAAAGTCTCTTAGCTATTTAAAATACTCTGAAATGACCTTCGGAAATGAAGTGGATCAATTGATTTAACATGGGAAATGTATGGTCCATAGAGCAGTAGGCCTGAGGGTGGAAATGGCTTGTTGATGAGGGAGACAAGATGATATAAAAGGCAAGACAGGTTTCAGCTGACATGAAGTCTAATGTAATGTAATGTAATGACCACTCTTTTCATTAATGGTGAACAGAAAAGCATGTCATAGTTTTGAACCTCAAGTAGTAAGTAATCAATGTGCTGTACATTTGAGAGTTCAGTGGTAAACACCACAGGCTACAAAGATGTGGAAAAAAAGTGATATGGACATTCATTACAATATTCCAGCCATGTGCATGTGTGGCTCTACTCTTGTTCTGTTCTGCTGTGTGGGAGGCATTTTGTGGCATTGTGTGGTTCTACATGTCACCTTAAAGGGATGACTCGCTGCATATCGGTACTAAGTTTCTCTGACTGATCACCTTCATCCTGTTATGAAACATTTTTCTCCTGAGGGGAGTGCCCTCTTTGGCTCGCACATGGCCACGTGGGCTCACTGAATGGTTTCGTGTGAATGAAAAGTATGTAAATGATATAAGTAGCAGTAGCTTAACATCCTTTTTCTGCACAAAAAGCTCAAACATATGCAGTATTTTACAAGATAAATGAAATCATGATTAAAGGGATTCTAATGAAACCTATCCATGATGAGAAAATAGCAGTATTCTTTCAGCTCATTGAAGATTCTCCTCTGAGACACACATTATTCATATAGTGGATATAAAAAGTCTACACACCTATGATAAAATTGCAAATTAATTTGATATTGCAACTACCAAAGACTCAAGAAAAAAATGAATAGAAATGTTTTAGGGGAAATAAAAAAGAAAAAAACTTATATTACCTTGTTACATAAGTACGGTCACTCCTTAAGCCATATTTTGTTAACACACTCACAGTACAGTACAGCAGTCTGTTTGGGTAAATGTCTGGTAAATTTGGCAGTTTATTTTATTCTATTCTTCTTTGCAAATCTACTCCAGATATATCAAATTGCAAGAGGATCATCTCTGCACAGCCCTATTTAAGTCATTACACAGAGTTTTGATAGAATTTAGATCAGAGCATTGACAGAGCCATTCCAAAATATTGATCTTCTTCTTCTGAAGACATTCTTTTATTTACTTGGATTTGCTTTGTGTTTTTCATCTTCAGCCGTCTAACAGATGCCTGCAGGTTTTGTTCTGAAATAGATTGGTATTTGGAGTTATCCATATTCCCTCTAACTTGACTAGAGCCCCAGTCCCAACTGAAGAAAAGCAGCTGTCACTGATCAGTGGTGTTGCTACCTCTGTCATGTGTGAGGAGAGGAAACAGTGGGAGGAGGCGGATCCAAGTGCAGGTGGAGCAGTCTTTAATAAACACAATGGCATACAATCCAAAATGTAAGGCAAAGTCTGAATTCAATGAACAGGCAGAGGTTGGGCCATCAGCAAACAGACTGACAGGCTAGGGCAAAACATGGAAAACCGGGAACAGAAACAAATTATCAAAGGACTATACATGAATAACCACTGAGTTAGAACAGGAAACAGGGTTAATCTTGAAACAAGAAACAGGAAACAAAAAAAAAAAAAGTTGGGTTCAGAGAGTTAATCAGA
Source organism: Hemibagrus wyckioides (assembly GCF_019097595.1). NCBI lineage: Eukaryota > Metazoa > Chordata > Actinopteri > Siluriformes > Bagridae > Hemibagrus > Hemibagrus wyckioides. The sequence continues at coordinate 21,269,779 of NC_080719.1, forward strand.
AAACACCGCTGATAAACGAGCAAATCAAGGATGAAAACTGAAAACAGGTGAAAACAATCATGACACAATTGGGCCATAACCAATAACAAGTCGGAGGCAAAGACATGGCATGAATCAAAACAAACACATGTGGCAAAGTAAATAAACAGAACAAAGCAGAATATAGACACAACACAAGCAGACTTGAACCCATGCTGCTGGTTTCCTCAGCACAGGAGCATGAGGTGGCACCACAGCATGATGCAACCTACACCATGCTTCATTAAGGACATGGTGTTCTTTAGGTGATAAGAGCTACCTAGTTTAGCGCTACCTAGTTTACATCAACCTGACATTTTAAAAGGGACAGATAAACCTTTTTATCCACGGTAAATAGTATATTTCTGAATATTTTCTCTCTCTCTCTCTCTCTCTCTCTCTCACACACACGCACACACACACACACACAGTCAATTCCAGTGCACCATGTACACACACCATTAACACACTCATTCACACCTACTGGCAATTTAGAGTAGCCTACCTTCCAGCATGGGAAATGGAAGGAACTAGAAGAGTACACACAAGTGGACATGGGGAGAACGTACACAGAAACTCAGCAAAGACACAGATCGAATCATCTGTGCATACACCCTTATCTCATTTTAAAGGGCTGATCGAATGAAAGACCTTGGAGCTGTGAGGCGGCATTGCTGCCCACTCCACCACTGTAAAATATGCCTGATAGAATAATTACATGATTCATGACCTTAATTGCTACACAACACAATAAATTTACAGTCTTTCTCAGTTTATCTGATCTTTAACTTTTTCTTTGCCAAGTGATGCCAATGTTTGCTCAGAGCTTTAAAAGTGCATTAGATTTAGACTAGAGTGTTTAGTCCAGGCAAAATTTTCTCTCAGTCTTGGTAGCTTACACTACTTATTGCCAGAAGCTTTTTTTTCACATTGAAGAAGTCTGTCTTTTTCTGTCTGTGAAAAAGTATTGATCTAATTCACCTGCTGTAGCTGCAGACTTCTGGCCTTGCTCTTTCTATGTCTTACATTCATGGATCAGAATTCTCTTCCTCAACTTCAGGCTTCATCATAAGGAGTAAAACTGCATAATATCAGTAGTGGCTTTTGCTGTCTTTGATAATAGATGAAGCTACATCAGTTGAGCAGTAGCTTTCAAGGGAAGACTTGGGTTATGGTTTTGGAAGAACAACAGATATGATTTTGAGACATTATTTGATGGGGAAGAGTGTAGACCACATTTCTATTCTACAGAAAGCAATGGTCATTAGAGGAGAAATAGATTTAGGATAGAACTTTGGTTCTGATTAATTGCCTTGTTATTATTCCAGGTCTCAGAGAGATATTATCCTGCTGCACTTTTTACTGAGCAAGTGTGAGTCATTGTAAAAAGGCTAATTTCTGATGCAGTCATTTAAAGTCATCACTGAACTCTCTAGCAGCCAATCATTTATCCTTAACATTCATACACATACACATAAATTCACACACTCAAATGCTACGAAGTCAAGACATGAGACCTCCTGTCAAGTACACACACATTACGTGCACACTCTCAAGCAAATCAGTGTCAGGAGGGGGTGGCCAAGCTTGCTACAGGTCAATGACAGCTTGACAGGCTTGGCCTGTTCTCTCAGCAGGTGATGAGATCCAGCCTCAGCATGCTGGAACAGATGCAGGTCCCTGGAGCTCTATTCTCATTCCCTTTGATGGTCCAGAGCTCCAGCCCATGTGATGTGGCTCATTTTTTTTCTGAGTGTGTCATGTTCACTTGGCTCACACAGGCCTCTGATATCAAGTAGCTGCAGTTGGGACGCCACCACCGCACAGTCTCCAAGGAGATACTGGCAGACTAAATAAGTGCTTATTTCCTATCTGGTGGTTATGAACAGCTGTTTATCAAAGAAAAAAGACAAGGAGAAAGTGCCAAGTGTTTCTCAACACTTTTTTTTGTTTAAACCAGTGTAAATAAAAGTAGCAAGAAACTTCCTTGTTCTTCTCATCTTCTGCATTTAGTTGGCTTTTAAGCTTTGTTGCTATCCTTTGAGATATCCTCAAATTGCCGTGTGTATCTGTCATTGTCCTCTGTTAAGTGTGTGTGAAATGCCTGGTTTAAGAAATATGTTTGAGGTACCTCACAGCAGATAAAAACGAGCTCAGTGGATTAGTTTAGCAAAAAAGAATAAATCAAGGACAGCACCTAGTCCAAATTCAGCTCCTCATTAACCTTGATAGAAAATGTGCATACTGTACTTGGGGTGAAATACACATCTATGAATGTGAAAATGTCTTTTTTGGAGCTACCTGCCAGCATTCTTTTCATTCGTCAGTAAATGCACTATTTAAAAATTTAACACTTTCTAATGTGTCCTTCTGATTTTTCTTCAGCTTTGTAACTTGACAGTTTGTCATGAGTGTCTGAGCATCCAAAGCTCTCCAGCTGGTGTTTCCATTCCAGTGTGGATGTATATGAGACAGAATCTGAGGGGCTTTGGGGTGATTGGCTTGTTTATTTTGTTTGATCTGTGATTCTCTCTCTGCATCAGCTTTTTTTCTGCTTCATTTTTCTCTCTGAGCTTTGCATCATTGGGTCACAATTCAAGGATGACCGGCTTCACTGGAGATGTGGCTTATGTTCTACACACACATCCTTACCTGCTGCTTACACTCTACACACACCTACACCACATGGGTGTCTATATGGAATTTCCAGGGTTTATATTCTACTTATATTCTGCTGTACTTTGCGTTTGTGTTTTTTTTTTAATCAATCTATATATTTATGTGTGTTCATAAAGTCTGTGTGCGTTGGCATCAGGATTTGGGTAAAATTTAGACCTGTGTGATTGTAAAGGGAGGCAGAACATCTTATTCCCATTGGTAAAAACACACACTTGGCCCTCAAGGCTACCTGAGGTGACCTTGAGTGACATTATGAAGCCGATTTATCAAACATGCTGTGTCTGAAGACCACGCTGCCATTGTCAGCCAACAAAGAAACACTCAACCATTGAATCTGCTTGGATTCAACTGGATGAGACACAATGAAGCTCTGACCTTGGATATACCCATCTCTCATTTTAAAGGGCTGAATTTCTCCAAAGGCAACTCGAAGTATTTGCACATTTCTTTTTATTTCAACATAATTGCACATCTCTATGTTTCACAAAATGGCCATCGCTCCTCTGCAGCTTCACCGCGGGAGGAAAGTCCATTGGTTAATTAGGGAAAAATGTATTGCAGGATTTTAATGCTTTCTCATCTGAATATCTTGAATGTTCAGAGATATTGACAAGAAAGATGGATTCGCATGAGGCATACACTCCATCATCATCCTCATCAGAGCAAGTTGGTGTATTATTACCCCAGCAGCCAAACATTTCTGACAACAAAAGGTCATTTTTTGTGTCTAACTGCCTGTTTGAACTAAGCATTTGGTCTCCTGTAATAGTGTCTTCACTTCAGAAGATGAGAGTTTAATCGCTTTTACAAAGAGGCCAGATCAACATGAGTGGGAAGAAGGAGAGTTTTTGAAGACAGAACGCGACCATTTTAACAGAACAACATGTTTGAATTAGATGCTCCTGCACTGACTCTAAATGGATTTCTGAAGTGGTTGTTTGTGGGGGTTTTCAATCGTACATAACCTTGAGTCTTTTTTTATGGAAGGTCTGTAGGATTTAAGTGCCAGTATAGCATGAAGGAGCTGAATACATACGCGTTCGTTTTTCTCTTTCTCCATCTCCCTGTTTTTTTTGTCCTGGTTTTAAAATTGAAAATTCTGCTTCTAAAGTTGAGCCATTGTCCAAGTAATTAATGGAATGTCTGAAAGCGAGGTCCAGGTACTTAAATCCCCCCCTTTTTTCCCTAATGACTAATAACGATAGAAAACACAGAGCAGTGTTTTTGGTGTCAATCTTTTGAGGTAAACTTATACATAATACATGTATTTAAATGAAAGACGGCGACCTTCACTGTAGTTCTTTTCAAAGATGGTTTATTTTTTATTTTTTGCATGCTAAGGTAAGTTTAGCATAACAATCAAATACACTCTGATTAACCTTAATTCTTACACTTCATTTTAGAGCTTTCGTACATTATTCTGTATAAAGAGCTGCATATAGGTGCAGAAAAGTAAGCAATATATCATATTGGTGATTTTCAGACCTGTACATGGTTTGCAACTTACAGTCGTCTAGCATACTGTCTAGCAGCTGGTATTTTTTGTTCAGCTGTGTTCACTACAGATCTTATACTAATTGCTTTAAAAGAAGAGCATTGCAGTGTTTTTAATCAAGCCCGATTCGGTGTAAAAAACAATACAAGAACCCGGCATCTCTGTTATCTTTTCTGGTGCTCCTCTTCCACTGAAAACATTCATCGAGCGAGCATGGGGCAGCGTGGTTCTTACCTCAATAAACCTATGAGCTATTACTATTACTCAGATTTGAGCAAAGGAATATAACATCTATATAGAGATAAACTGTCCTGCCACTGAGCAACACATTGCTTTTACCTCTCAAAAACATTTTTAAAGATTGTTGGTTAGTCAAACATTTTAATTAGTATTTCAATAGAATTTTAAATTAAAGTGGTGAATTTGGACTTTATGAATATATAGTGAATGTTTAAATGTTTGCCCTCACTGCTGAGCTGCCACCGCATGCAGCATTCGAACAGCGTTACCCGTTCATACAGTGTTTATACAAACAGTTATCATCATGTGTTTTTGAAGCACTGCCTTATTTAACTAACTGAAATTCATGTCTATGTTTTTATATCTGTGTTTTAGGATAACAGAGTCCAGTGTGTAGAAGGAAAAGCAGATTCATGCAGTCTCCATGTCCCCATGGGCGCAGAGCTGCACTCGAGCTATGCAGTATACTCATCTGCACAGCAGCAAAGCAGCGACTTTTAACTGAAACCTACATTCCTCTTCACATATATCTCAAATAAAGTGGACAACTTGTTTGTTTAGTTTTATGATATCTGCAAACACATTGTATATACAATCAAGCATTAATATTGTTTCTGAGGTATTAACTCCCTTCTCATTTTAGAGGTATACAGCAGATATAAAAAGTCTACACACCCCTTTTACAAGCACAGTTGTTTTGTGTTGTTAAAAAATGAACCCAATACAAATCGTCTCAAATTTTTTCCATCTTTAATGTTTAATGTGATAAAGATTTTCCATCTTTAATGTGATACCAACAAACGTGAAGTGAAAATTCAAGTGAGATATAATTTAGCTGAAAATATATATAGATAAAACAATTCAGTTCACACGGTTACATAAGTGTGCACACTTTCTTATAATGGAGCGTGTAACTTATGAATCATTAACTAAAAATGTTAATTAATTAAGTGAGTAATTCTGATTTACCCTCAAACTTGAGAGACCGGCAACATTACAGGAGCTGCAGGAATATCTGGCTACTGCTAGTCGCTGACTGCAGGCGACAACACTCTCTCAAAGTCTTTGCATATAGACTTGCTGGCTGCTAGATGGATGTATTTTCTCCTAAACAATGAATGAATAAATAAATAAATAAATAAGCCTGCATAAATTATGCCATTATCATGTGCCAAATGTGCTGATAGGGCCATGGTAGAACATTCTGGCCATAATTCTGCCTAAGAGTCCTAAAGAACACCATATATGTTGAAGCATAGTGATGGTAGCATCATGCCATGTGGCTATAGTCAAGACAACAGGAATCATGTGTACGTCTAAAACACAAAACTTTCAGGCTTCTATTAGACAGTGGAAGATGAAGAAAAATATCACCTTCCAGCATGATAATGACCCAAAACACAAATTCACATCAGTGGAATGGCACAGTTGGAACCCAGACTTCGCAGTTAGATTTGGAAGAGATGTGTGACATTTGTAGCCACTTGCTTGAAAAAGACTGAGTGCTGTATTACAAGCAGAATGTGTTTTAACAAAGTATTAGTTATGGTGTGTATACTAGGTTGTCTTTTTTTTCTTAGTTCATTTCTATATCACATTTAAGGTGGTAAAGATGTGACGATTAAACTGGCTTCATTTCTTACATCACTGTAACTTGTAATTTTATGAGAGGTGTGTAGACTTTTTAGACCCACAGAATCTGTGTATAATTAAATCTGTTGTACATATCAGTACCTGTTTAATTTGTAAATCTAAAATAAAATGATTCCTCTATCTAAATAGAAAAGGAGCAATTCTTTGTGTAAGTTAGTTTTTTTTATTGAACTGTGAGGGACAGGTCTGTAGCAGCGGAGTGTAATGAAATGCTCCATGGCTGCATGAGACTCAGGCTTTCAGGCATTCAGGGCTTGTAAAGTAGCTCATAATCTCCACACGTAGACTTTTGTTGGGAAGGCTGCTGCAGATCATTTCAGGACAAATGATAATTATATACAATCATATACAATTATGAGAGACACATGAAGTAAAATGATATAACGTTGTATGCATGTATGTTGTATGTAAATATAATCACTGCGCTGTTCAGACAGCATTTTCTACAACAGCAACTCTGACTATAGTTCTGTCCCTCATAAATATATGGTCCATGTAATATTTATATTTGACTGTATAATATATTTAAATCATATTTTTTAATATTATATGTTGTTCTAAAAGGTCTCTGTTTCTATGGTAACAACTCTTACACAGAATCCTTTATGGCAGATGCTTCATGTTATCGATTATTAACAGAATTTTTTTTTTTTTATTTTAATCACTGTTATTTAACAAAGGAAAAGATAACTTTTATTTTGCCTTTAAGGAATTAGTCTCAGGTGTCAGCGTGACTTAATGGACAATAAGTTTTCCGAAATATAAAAGTCTTCTCAGCTCCTTAGTTACAGGACAAGCTGTATTATTATGTCTAATTCACTTAAGAGAGAAATAAAAGAGACGATGATGCTAAGGGAAAGACTTCACCCACTTTATAAGAAAATAATCCACTTTTTGTCGGTAATGTATCACCCCAGTGTTTATTATTGTCCTCTAACAGCATGCCCTGTTGTGTCATGTGTTATTTTCTACTTATATAATCTCTGGCAAATAGTGAAAGGTGTCTATTTTATATTTAGTTATATTAAGTGTATATACAACAGGACATAATCCCAGGCTGTCAGACGCTGTCCGTTATGTCATGAGTAGATTTGGGACACTATGATGAAGACATATCTGAAAGATGACTCCAGTTACAATGCTAATATATACAAAGTAAAGAGCTTTTTATTTTTTATTTTCATGTCAAAATTCAATAAATATAGTGAGACCACCATAATTACTTTCATTAATAATTGAGGCAAACATTCATTAATGTCCAGAATGATTACTGTCCCAACACTAATCATGACCAATACTTGTGAAAGACATCCCAGGCCCTCCAGCTAGCCGTCCACACCGGCCTTTCTGATCGGCCGACAATGATAAACACTGATCTGAGCTGCTGCTCGTTAGTTGTGATGTAGATCAGGTAACTACAAGTCAAAGGGCAAATGCTGTCTTTGGTATAAAACAGACACACGGCTGAGATGTTGAAAAAGAAGTTGCCACAGTCACATGACTTCACTTGAATGTGTCTCTCATCAGAGATGGACAGATGTTTTGTGAACTGTCTTGTGTATATACATTTTTTTTTTTTAAAAAACATGCTTTAATGTACAAATACATCATTGTTGACGGCCCTTGTGTGTACACACACGGGTAAAAGCAGTACACAATAAATTATGTTTATGCTTACGCAGTGACATACATTTAGAAAGGAGAACATAAAAACGTGAAATAAAGTTGACAGGAAAAAAAAAAAAACAGCTCGCACAGTCAAAGTTAAAAATTGATCAAATGACCAAACAGCCTGAACCACAAATATAAAGTGAGATTCTGTTCTGATTTTAGTGTCTCACGACATTGTTAAGTACTGGTCAAGATGAAAACTGTACACACTGAAGAAAGCAAACCAGAAGCACAGATTTCTTTCTTACTTACTTTTTTCTGGGTTTTTTTATATGAATTCATTGCTTTGCAATTTAGCAATTTAGCTCACCTCCACTTTACATCACAGTTCTCTCCCACATGACCACATGAATGTAAACACCTCTGCTTAGTTGTATTACATTAATACTATATATATATATATATATATATATATATATATATATATATATATATATATATAAATTACATTTTTTTACATCTTATAGTTCACATCAGCACAGTTAGCTAGCATGGTAATAAAATAAGGCAAGACTCACATAATACTGACAATAAAATTGTGTGTTTGTTGTGTTTGTTCTGCAGCAGGCTTTGGTCTGGTTTGGACTGAGGCAGTATTGCTTCGTCTTGGCTCTGCAACAGTGTCTTCCACATTGTGATGAGGGGGTTCGAGGGGCAAAAAGGATCTTATAGTGTCTCTTACAGTTTTATAGTGTTCCTTTCTCCAACACTGCATCAGTGAAACCATACTGATAAACATAAGTGTTTAATAAGTTAGAAACGAAAGAACAAGTACTGGTTCAGAGGTAAAAAGTTCATAAACTGACTTTTTTTTTTTCCAGAGGGCATGTTTTAACCTCTTACGTAAGAGGAAGAAAGTCGTGCTATTTGAACAGATATATACTGTTTATAGTGTGTGTCATTAAGTATGCACATTTCTGCTGGGTGGCACAGTTACAATCAGCTGATCCAGAGGACTTCACTCTACAGCTCAGGAGCAGAGCCGACTGACTGGCTGTCAAGAGCTATGATTTGGAGAAGAAATGAAATGTGCCATCTCAAACCCTCGTGCTTTCAGTCTCAGTGAGGGGAAATTATTATATCTTAAGTTTAGCTGCTCACAAAACAGGGGATGTTTTGCAGATGTATTAGAACTGTACCAAGACATCAGAAGTCACTACATCACTGTTCTGTTGGATTTGGGGATAAATGGATTCCCCATAACCCGAAAGTGTTTATTGACTCCTTCTCTCCTTCTCTGTTTTGGCCCAAACCATTCACGGAAACGTCATGAACCGTGCAGCGCAGTAAGCACAGCAGCGGCATGTGGAGGCATCTGAGTGCATGTTTTTCAATGCTGTGGCTGCTGATGATGCTGGACTTGGAAGAGTGTTGTCTGGGAGCAGTGTGTGCATTGTGTTGATTCAGAAATGCTTCGTTCAAGCTCGTTTTGCATGCAGCATCTCGATAAGCAGGTTGTTGCAGGGAACATCACCGTTCAGGTGCTTGTAGTACAGATATTCCTCGGCCTGCAGGCTGATGGCACGGATCTCAGGCAGCCGCAGCAACAGCTGGCCGAATTTATCTGTCTGCTGTGGGTAGTTACACATGACGTAATCGAGCAGCGCCGCGTTCACCTGCTCCTGAACGCTCTCCACCAGGTGGAAGTTCTCCAGGTTCTTCACGTCTAAGGTGAGACAAATACAAAACTATGAGAATAAACTCACGTGTACTTTATTTAAAGCAAACGTGGTTTGAGATTACAGATTATAAAACAATTATTGGTCTAGAATATTAATTATTATATATATATATATATATATATATATATATATATATATATATATATATATATATATATATATTGTATGGAAATAAAAAAAACTTGATTTTTAAGGGTAACAAAATAGAAAGTGACAAATCAACACAGCACTGTGTATATTATCTTTATATTATGGTGTGGTTCATATTAATGTGTTTACTCTAAACCAATCTGGCCTTTATTTATATTTTTTGATTGTATATTTTAGTTGCTACCAACATGCATGAAGTATATTCTATTTGTTATATTTTATGTTTTTTTTCGTAGTTTTGTTTGGTTAGTGTTTCATAGCTCACACCTTATAGGATCATTAGATGTTAAAGCACCTATTGGTTTATTTTCTTTTTTTTTAAATTATGCTTTATTTTATGCTTAGCTTTCTTAATATTGTTGCTTTATTTGGGGGAGCAAATTTATCTAAGCATAGAAACACCATATTTGGCAGGGAGATGCAGTATCCACCTTTCCAACAACATAGGCAAGTGAAGGGATCTAAATCAGTTAAATGGTGCTGCTATATAGTGCTGTATTTTAGACCATGATTCATGCTTCCTGAGCCAGTTGTACGGTCAGACTTTTTCTCCCACTTTCCTTTGTTTGATGATCTTCACAAAATACAGAAACTATTTTCTTTCTATCCAGTCCAGTTTTTTTAACTGAGATTTTGGTGTCATAGTATTCACAAAATCTAAACCTCAATCATTATCAATAACACACACACACACACACAGAGAGAGAGAGAGAGAGAGAGAGAGAGAGCAGTTTGTAGAGAGATGCTCTACACCTGCTGTGCTTGCACCCCGATGATTGCTGCTCATAGCAATATGTTTAATTAACATTATAACTTGTTGAATAATGAGCAGACATCAGATGTGTGAGGCAGAACACATTCTCAACACTAAACCATGTATGGTTTTCTGTGCTGTTTCTAAACAAAATTGAACTGAAAAAGAAATGAAGACGTCTCCAGGGTGTCCTGACGTGAGAAAACACACATTTTTCAGCTGCAACTGCATTTTAATGGAATATATTATTTCTATAGCAAAGAAACATTTTCTTTTCCATTTCGTCCATATCACTTAGGAGCTAATCAACATGATAGACTGATTTCTGACAGGCTCTTCCACTGAAAAAAATGATCACTTGACCCATTCTTTGTGGATGTATACCTGACTAAATGGCTGCGGGTGTTAAGTATGTGGTGTTAATGAATTGCCAGTGAATGACTGAATTAAGTCAAGATCAGAGAGGTTGTGTAATACAATCTTTTATTAATTGTTTTGACCTGAGGTCTGCCCTCTTCCCCCGACACCACTGCATGATTGGGGAAGTGCCTGGACCCACTCGGGCACAGCTAATGAGGCAGCTGGAACTGTCTTTCCTGCCAAAATAATCAAAAATGTTCCAGCCCCCAGAAAGAAACAGAGGATGGCCAGGAGAAAGAGAGAGAGAGAGAGAGAGAGAGAGAGAGAGAAAGAGGGAGAGAGAGAGGGAGAGAGGGAGGGGTTGGAGATTGTTCAATGTGTAATGAGGTCTGTAGAACGAGCAGTGAGTCCTTCACGGCCCTGACGAGGATGTTCTCCCTGACCCCTGGGTGACACTGGTGTGCAAAGCTCAGGATGAGGGGAGGGGTTTATCAAGAGGCAACTAATTACAAACCCTCTGCTCCACTTCTGTGAATATTAACCCCAGCTAGAAAACCGGGAAATAAAACATGATTCTTAACCACATCACTCCTTTTTTTTCTCTGTTTGTGTGTGTGTGTGTGTGCGTGTGTGCGTGTGTGTGTGTGAGTGTGTGAGTGTGTGTGTGTGTGGGGGGGGGGGGCATAATATGATGGTGTATGCATGTGTATGTTACTGTTCACAGAGGTCATATTCGATGTCCTAATTAAAGTTGGTTTAGAAGGTAGCATGTAAAATTCTACCAGATTTTCACATTTGAATTTTTTTTAAGTCTTTAGTAATCATGATAAACTGAGCTGGAGCAAAACTATTGAGATTTATTGAAGCCCTTTGTCTTTACCGACTAATTAATGAAAATTATACAGATAACACTGATTTAATTGCTAATTAGTGTAGGCTACATTTAAAAGAATAAAAAAACGTGGTTGTGTTAAAAAACAGACTGCTCAACTATAATGGCTTGCTCTTTTTGGCTTTAAGCAAGAAACAAGGTTTCTGAGAGAGAATTACTGCTTGTTTAATTTGTTCACAGCACGAAACACTAGATAATGCCCTACTGACAATCAGAGCAAACAGAGAACTGCAGCAGATTCTTTTCAGTCAGGTTAAAGCGGTACACGATAAGCACTCTTATCTTCTATCTCTATCTCTGTTCTAACATTTAGCCACTGTGGGACTAATTATGAACTTTTTACATGAAACAGCCTCAGTGCGCAGCCAGGCTGTGCTGAAGCTCGACTCCAGACCCTTAGGTTCTGTGTGATACATTGTTCATTTCACTAGCGATCATGCCACATGACCCCTCGTATCCACTTTCCGCCCCCATCCACTCCTGCTGCTTTACTGTTTTTTACATGTTTGTGTAAATTTGGACATATCTGTGATTATGCTGTATATTTAGACATAATTTATTGGGTTTTTTTAAATTAGCAGTAGTATAATTAATATAATAATGCCTTTAACCAAAAATACCTAACATGTCCTTTACATATATGTATAATCATTGATCATAGATACACAACAAAGCAAAAATGATAATAAATAAATAAAGCATACTGATTTCATACTTTAGCTTGCATAGTGCAAGTGAAGATGTACTTGACTATGGATTTTTACTAACAGATTAATCAATGGCCAATAACAGAACACGAAATCTGAAAGGCAAATTATGTAGCCATTGTTGTTGGCTGTCAGGAGGAATAAGCGAGTTTGTCTTTGAGTGTTGAAACATGAAACCTAATCAAACAAACCAACTGCTGATGAGCAACAAGGCAATGAAACACAACAGTTTCAGGAACAGGCTATGTGTGTGTGTGTGTGTGTGTGTGTGCATGTGCGTGTGTGCATGTAGATTTTGGTGGTGTTTATAATTTCTGAGAAATCAGTTTCAAAGGGCAAGGTGCTTTCTGCCTGGTGCGTTCTCTCCTCTTTTACTTTTTATGGTAGGCTGTAATCGTGTAATCAGTCAAAGCCTGCACCTTGTCATTTCTATTCATTATTAACCCAACCGCCTGATGGACGCCAATCAAAGTTGGGGGCGGTGCTGACCCTGCCCCCTCGCCCACAGTGTACGCAGGGAGGCCCCCTGTTTCCTTGCACAGACCAACTAAGACACTGCAGCCAATGCCCGTCTGGTCATCATCCAACATTATTTACCTAGTGGCTAAACCATGTGTGTTTGTGCTGAGACCTACAGAGCAAATTACACCGTGTAACACTGAGCAGCCAGACCTGGTACGATGCAACAGAAAAGGCTTTCTAATGCTCATGGTACGGACTCAAATCACGGGTCGAGACATAATCTAGAGTCATATCCACAAACATTCTGGTGAGGTCAAAAACAGAAAACTACTCCAGGTACAAGTAAACACAAAAAAAATAGAAATAGGAACTGAAAGAACACTAACATTAGAGACACGGCATACAAGTAAATGCAAGAGATGGGTGAAATAAACACAAAACAGGTGGAAGTAATAACAAGGGCATGGCCAGGGCACAGGCAAGACAGCCAGACAGGAAAAGTCCAAAAAAGACCATAGCTAGCATAAATATTTGTGTTGAGATTCAATAAAAGGTTGTATCTTCCCGAAAGCATCATAAATATGTCGATATTTGTATTTCTGTTGTATTTCATCACATGCTCTTCAAGTAGCTACCAATCAACAGCTGCATAATTCTCAAAAACTTTTCTTTATCCATCACGGATGTGTCCCTCACTAATTCACTCACAAAACTCCTAAGTTCTGTCAATTTTGTTTAATATGATTCATTTTAGTAGAACATGAGCTCATGCTGATTCCCAAATATTGATTATATCATAACGTGTAGGGGTTACTTATACATGCATCATATGTACACAGCTTCTGGCAGTCCAGTGATAACATGCAGCTTTTAACACAAAAGCAATCTGTTCATTATTAGCAGGTAGATGGTTGCCTGCAGCTTGTCTTTTGCTGTCTGAACAAACTTTTCTTTTCTTCTCTTTCTGCTTGCCTTTCCCTCTCTGTTAACGATGCATATCAATGATTGTAGATCTTCCCGTGTTTTTCCGAGGGGTGTTCCACCTTACTAAGCTGTGAAGAGCCAGAAGGAAAAGTGGATGTTTTTTTTTTTGTCAGCATTGTCAGAATGAAGCACGAAGGCTCAATCTGCTGCTCCTTGGCTTGTCCAGTGGGACCACTAGGCCCAGAGTGTCCCATTTCTGTGAAAGTGAATTAAACAGGACTGCTCCAGCTGGGGATACATTAAGTCCAATCTGAGTCCATTGCCAGTGGGTTATGGAGGTAGAGGAGACGTCTGGGTTGCCCAAGGAGAGGTTTAACCCACTCTGCTTGCCACATGGAGGGGGCAAATATGAGGGGAGTGTGAGTGGAAAACCGCCTTAGGTGTGATGAAATAAACACTAGAAACATCAGCAAGCCCTTCTTTTAACAAACACTGACCATGAGGTGCTCTGCTTCTTCCTCAGGTCAGGGGATGTACATTTGCATCTATTTATTCATCACTGAGCCAACTTGAACATTGTTAAGCACTACGTGTGCCATGAATAATTGTTACATAATTAATTTTGGTAAAAAAAAAAAAAAAAAGCTGGATATCAGAACAAAGATTTTCACTGCACTCATAACTTGCTGATCAGTTATCCTGGTGCAGCCTTGATGTTTTTCAGAAGGGATGAGTAGCTTTAATCAAGAAGGAATCTGCAATGTCAATAGTGTGAGGAGCAAACAAAAAGTGAATTTAGTCATTGACCTTTTGGAGACAGAGTAGACACCTCCAGTGAAGGCAGTTTTAAACTTCATTTCATATAAAAAATCTAGAAAAGTTGGTCGAAAACTAAACTGCCTGTTTTTCATCTACAAACTGCAAGAACAGCAACACCACATTACTTATGTACTACTAACAAACAATATATTTTGCAGCCATATGTGAGAATGGAGAATCTCTCTCTCTCTCTCTCCCTCTCTCTCTCTCTCTCTCTCTCTCTCTTCATCCTAGTGTCTAACCCTCTGGAGTGTCTGGTTTACATTCTGCCCATCTTCTCACCCACTAATTGCATGCATACAAGAGTAAAGGGGCATATCAGAATCTTCTTGTTTATGATAAAGTGACAGAAAATCATTCAGAGGTCAACTATCCCCCTAAACTCCTGGAGCAGCCCAAAAACCCAGCCATAATGCAAACCACAAACCTAATGAGGTCATTAAAGGATACCGCCCATCAATATTGTTTTTTTATTTTCCCCTTTTTTGAAGAATATGAATTAATAATTCACCAGAGTGCCTGGGGATGTATATTTTCTGAGTGAAGGACAGTTAATCCATAATGTGATCCCCCCTACATAAAGAGACACTTTCCCTCTATTCCCTACTCTTGCTTAATTATCGAACATTGGTTGTGCTGACTAAAGAAACAGATATCTTCACATCTCTCCCAAGATGTTCTCTCTCTCTCTCTCTCTCTCTCTCTCTCTCTCTCTCTCTCTCTCTCTCTCTCTCTTCCAAATCAACACTTAAGCTGCTAGGATATTATGAAAGCCAGAAGTGCAAATTTGAGTTTAATTTATTCCACCATGTGAGTAGCCCTGGTCTCTTTTACCTCACGGGTAATATAACATGACATATTTGTAAGCTGCCTGTCAAAGTCAGGCTAATTTATGATGCTGTACTTTTAGTCTGAAAATTCTGCTAATATTAGGAAAACAATGTAAGATTTTATATAAACCAAAGCATTACAAGTTACTTAATGCTATTTATTCTCATAATAACTAATTAAATCTACTGTACAATTATTGTAGTATATTAACATTTATAGAAAGTCGTATTTTTCATTGCCAGTATTCAATATGTGCAGCCAATTCCTATTACAATCAACTCTTCTTTTCAAATCTGTTTAAATTGTTTATTTTACTTCATAAAATACAAGCTTTGTAACACGACTTGACTTTTACAGTGGACCAAAAAGACACTATACACTCTACTGGGACATGCTCACCACAGGCGTGGTGGATTCCCATCCATAAATGGAGCTGGATGAGAAGCGCCAATATTGAAAGGAACACATTTATAATGGAGCCTCAGCCCCCAGCCCTACATGGCACTTTCTGGACTCAGGGTTTTACGTTACAGGTAGACTGATGATGCTGCATTTTTTCCAGTGGGAAGACAGTGCAAACATTCCAAAGCTTTGTTCCCTTAAATATACTACAGCACTGCAATAGAAGGACAAGAGAGTGGGCTGGAGCAGCTGTCGGCTCATTCATGTCTTTGTGTTTAATCACCGTCTCTAGTTTCAGAGGTCTTGCGCTCAGGCCAGAACTTCAGTATGAAGCAGTCTGTGTGGAGGAACAGAAACACACCTCCTTTACAATGTCCTGGGGTTGGTGTAATAAGATAGCAGAATAAGATATGATCCACAGCTTAATGTCATTGTGACATTAAAAAAGATAAATATGCATTTGTGGTGACTTTCATAAAAAAATGTTTAAGAAATATAATGTGTAATAAGTAATAAAAGGACCATATTAGACAGTTCAAGGTGTAAGATCTAATGGTGACAAGGCAGAAAGATAAGAATTGCACTCACTCAACTCACTCTTCATATTCTACATTATATTAAATATAAAGACTCACAGGAAACACTAATGCAAAAGTTCAATCAGACAGTAATATAAAAATTACTTAACCTTTCCTTTAAAGAGCACACTGTACAGCAGATATGTTTTTATTTGTTCGCTTGTTTGCAAGCAGTTGAATAGCTCAGTAAATGAATAATTATTTGTACTACAAGGGTCACACTGAAAGGCTTGTGTCTGCTCAGTTGTTCAGTGGGTGGATGTTTAACCTGGAGCCTGGCCAGGGTCTATGATCTGCTGCTACATATTTCCCCTCTTGTGAAACCAGCAAGCTTTTATGGATGGTTGTGGTAGTGAAATCTTTCACAGGATCGATTCAGAAATGACAGATCGGGAGGGGTGGAGGTGCGATGGAGCTTGTGTAACCCTGCTCATATGTGTTTGTGTGCAATGTTTAAATAATGACAAGAATCTGGTCAATAGAGCAGCTTTTACAGTGACCATAGCTCTTGTTTTATGCTCTGATCAGCCACATATAGGCTTCCAGGTCCATCATGCTCCTCACACAACCGCACAACAACTTCTTCATTGACCATAATTGAGCTAGCAAATGCTGCAGCCATAAGTACGATATAATATAAGTATTGTGAGCTATTTGAGAGCTATAGTATCCAGCACAAGCCAAGAAATCAGAGCAAATACATAGACTCAGATATAGACAACAACAAGGCCTTTAAAACTCAAAAAGTGCTACTGTAGAGAATATAGTGAATAATAAACTTCAGTCCACTGATCGGATAAACAAAGGGCTTATGTATGTTTGTCCCGAAAGGACTGCGAGTCTCATGAATCTTTAAGGGTGTACTGTTTTGGCCGTGGCTCCTGTGTAGCTCTTTCTCTTCACAAGCATTCCTTCCAATTCAGGTGATAGACAGAAAGTGCAGATTATTTCCATTTCAGCTTTTCTAAAACATATTTATAAAACATATCTACATAATTGGCTACATTTCTATGCTGATATGACTTGGGAATTGGGATTGTTAAAAGAGAAGAAAAAAGAAAAAAGCCCAGCAGTAAGCAAGATGCTGTTTGTGATACAGCCTGGCTTCAAATGGCTGAAGAAAAGTGATTGGCCGTAGGGCAATTTTTTGTTAAAACAGCTAGAAACTCACAAGTACTCATATGATTGATATTTCCAGTGCAGGTATCAGTTAGGAAACAGCTGACATGTGGAGAGTATGTTGCAGCTTCTCTTGTCTGCTAAGTAGCAACGCGCAGACTGGCCACCGTTTCCTGCAGCTGGTAATAAAAGATGGCCATTGATTTTCTGTAGTTGCTTGTAACTGTTAATGTTGATACATCAATAGCCAAAGGAAAGCACAGGGCTTAATAGGAGCCTGAGAATGTGGAAATACGGGAGGGCCGGGCTCTAAATCACAGAATCTATCCCCCGGATCGATAAGACAGTAACTGCAAGTGTCCCTCTGCTTTCCTAATGTTTTATAATAAACTGACAGCTTGTAATAAGGGTGAGGAAGAGAAAGAGAGGCAGAGGGAGAGAGATGGACACAGAACAGGTGGAGAGAGCAATATGAGCACATACATCTCATTGGGTCTATTCTAAATCACATCATCTGGGAATGAAGCAGGGCCTTTGTAAAAGTTTTGTGAACAGCAGTCTGTTAAGTATAGCTTCAGTCCACAAACTTACCAAAAGGTAACTGCTGCAACTAAAGTAAATGCCATCACAAACATTTCACTGTAGAGGTGCTGGCTATTACAGTCCAGATATTTTGTTGAATTAGGTCCTATTGTAAATCTATCATTATGTATGATAAAACCATATAAGCTATATATTATATGAATATAGTAGGAAAAGGCACAATTTCACTATGAGCCGTGAGGCTATTTAAAACAAAGCAAAAACCCAATTTCAGGTGAAGTGAAGCATTTCAGACCGTGAAGAGTGCTGAAAACATCAACATCAGGACACTGGATAGTCTACACTGGTAAAGATGTTTATAGACTCAATGCACCTTGTATAAATATTTCTAACAAACTGCTTCATGTAAAATTATTCATAAATAATAAAAGAAGATCGCTCATGTAGACACTATAGTTAATTGCATGCAGTGCAGTGAGTGGAGTCAGTAGTGGTGGATTTAACCACATAAACTCACAGCTTATTCATCTCAATGCATATTATTAGAGAAAGCAGTATATAGTTATGAAACTAAGGATGTTGGTCTAGCCCATTGGCAGCTTCTGGTAGTTTAAGGGGTTAAAGGTAGAATGCTGTATAGTAGCCTCTGATATCACTTTAATGACTGGAGCCTGTACTGTTGCTCTACACAGCAGGGTTTGGAAGATCTCTGCAGCTTTTAAAGCTTGATAAAGTCTGAAAGCCTCTTAGGGTTCCTAATAAGGACAGCGTCTTGCAGAGAGCCTCTCACACATGTTGTCCAGGTTATGCTTTTGATTTCTGGCATTTGTAATGTAGGGACAGGAAGCAAACAAACACAAGCCTTGAATATTAGGGTCATTGTATATGCCCACTAGTGCCTTTACTCAAGATTTGTAAAATATCAGAACACTCAGTGTTGATTGGAGGCTTTTCTACCTTTAAGCGAAATCCAAATAAACATGTTTCCTCAGAGCCATGAATTCATACAGCGAGCACACACGCTGCTGTGCAAAGGACGGTCACGTCCACTCAGTCGAGGGCTGCTGCATATTGTCACAAATCAGCACAAATAAATGTAAGCTTTACTTTTTAGCCTGAAATTCCACCATAATCGACCGTGCACCTGCAGCTTCCTGTTTATACGCACTAATACACTTGGGCCTCACAAATAACCGTCCATCAGTGTCAAAGTGCTTAGACAAAAACCTGCCACTATTATCAATATCATCTCTGTTATAGAAAATAATGTAATTTGTTGCAGGCTTATTTAGTGCAAACGGTTCTGAAAGATCCTTAATTATTTAGTCTATGTGGATAGTTGTGGTAGCTAGGACACATTGATTGACATCATTGATCCATCTTCTTTTAAATGAACATTATACTAATATAAGATAAATAAAGAAGATAATCCTCAAAGAAATACACATATTCCCAGAGAAGTGCTCGGTAACGTTAAGACACATCGCAAGACATTCCTACCTGAGTCTACCAAAACAATCTGTCCAGTGGTTGAACACGGCCACATGACAACTCAGGGGTGTAAAGTCTTGGCAAAAGCCATGACAAGCAATCCCCCTGCCAACGGAACCTCATTGCTCAGCCTCCGCAGGTTCTTTTGCAGCGCAGGAAATCAATGCCCTTGGTGCAATTATTTACCCATTGATAAAGCCTTCAGCTCTAGTGAGAGCCACTCCATCCATTCGAAAGAGTGCAGAAGACGTTTGGCTGGATGCAATCGCTCCTTTCGACAAATCTGAGGAAACAAATGACTGCTCCCAGGTCAAGCCGTCTCCATCCTCCTCTTTATCGACACTTAACTTTACAAAGAGCCCCTCACACCACTGACAGTGATGGATCACGGGCCTGATAAAAGCGGCAGCAACTCACTGCTATGGGCCTGAAATGGCATGTCAAGCTTGGCGAAATGTGCCTTTGATTTCCTTTAAAAGGCTTCATTTGTAAAAGCAGGTCAGAGAGGAAAGACTGGACCTGGGCAGAAGCTGAGGAGGTCCTTTGAATGAACAGATGTCACGGAGACTTGACAGGGTGTTGGGAGGTGAAGAAAGTGGGGTGGCTTACAAGAATATCTGATCCTTGTGCCAAGCAGAACTCCAACCAAATTTGACATGAACAAAGTTGAGGTGTCTCAAAATGTATGAATTTTTCAGAAATCCAGGTGCTTTAACTTTCTAGTAGACTTGACCTTTGCTGACCATTCCAGAATATTAACTCAGAAAGCCGGCCTTCATGGAAATCCCAGTGTGTTGTTGTTTGAAGGGGCTGCACTGCACTGACACCAATGAAATACCTTCAATCTAAACTGACCACATCTGGACACTACGAGAGGAAAGGATGCCTTACGTATTCA
This sequence comes from Hemibagrus wyckioides, assembly GCF_019097595.1. Classification (NCBI taxonomy): domain Eukaryota; kingdom Metazoa; phylum Chordata; class Actinopteri; order Siluriformes; family Bagridae; genus Hemibagrus; species Hemibagrus wyckioides. Next base: position 21,290,147 of record NC_080719.1, read on the forward strand.
TAAAGCACTGGGGTAATTTCATGCTTTGTTTCATTAACCTTTGATTAATTGACACCTCAAAAGCATCTGGCAAGGATCTCTCTCTCTCTTTCTCTTTCTCTCTCTCACTCTCTCACACGCACACACAAACACGCACACACTCACACACCCCTGTCTGTCCACAGGATGATTCTAATCAGTGCAGGCACTAATCTCCAGTCTCTTACTTGCCCACAGCCAGGCCGACGAGCTGGTTGATGCTAGCGCCGGGGGCGATACACTTCCCTCAGGTGAGTGTTTTATTATGGATGATGTTTCCGCCAAATTATTTAGACTCGAAGCCCATCCCCCTGCCAGCTAAAACCTTTGCCACACAACAACAACAACAACAACCATATCAAACACACACACACACACACACACTCAAACCCCATAAGGCTGAGACGGCTGAACTTACGGCAGCTTCACCACCTTTCTGTTTCTTTGTTAAGCATAAGGAAGGATGTGGAGCTGCTCAAAAGCAAACGCTGCTCAAAAGGGGCTGGATGGGAAAAAAACAAAACTGAAGCCAAGCATACACAACCCTCAACAAACATTCTGTATTTTCTATTTCATGAATTGAGAGACAAGAGTGATATGGTGATATGGTAATGCTGAAGATGGGCAACATGCTGGATCAATATTTCAGCATTTTAGTAACGTGCAAAACAAAGCTGAATAAATCTGTTCAGGTTCTGAAGGTGTTGACTAGCATCTTTGACAAGATGACCTTTTATACTTATCTTGACTTAAATAGGTTAGAAAGTAAGTAAGTAAGTAAGTAATAATAATAATAATAATAATAATAATAATAATAATGAATAACTAAGTGAAAGACTGCAGGTGAATGTAGGTTGACTGAGGGATAGAAGTGCCTGGAGAGTGTAAAACTGCAGGATTCCTGATTTTCTGTAACTTACTATTACTTCTGTACCTTAAATCACCACGTGAAGTGAAGAGCACTGGTCCTTGTGTGTTGCTGAAGCTTTAAAATAAAGTTTTAATTTAAACCACTGTTTTATAACTATATCAATAATCTGACATGAACTCAATTTAATTAAAACTAAATTTATACCATGATATTTTCCACTATCCAGGTGGAAAAAACACAAATATCTAACTAAATATTCAGGGGTTCTTATTAATATTAATTAATTTATTAATTATTATTATAAAATCTTCTAAACCTTTAGACATTTTTATTTCTAATCTGGCAAAAGTAATCTTTTTGTCTGGATGATACTCTGCCAGAGCTTCTGGTGTTCCTAAAGCAGAGATGTGTCTCTAAAACCCCATGTAGACCACAGCATAGTCCAGACTGATATTTCTACCAGGAATTTTTCTCTGATTGTGTTTGTGAAACTTAAGAAATGCTATTCTACAGAATAAAAAACAAACTAACCAGTGGGATAAATTTCATAGACCACATCACACACACACACACACACACACACACACTGTCTGTCACCCTCCAGAAAACAGCATACCATGGTCTGAAGAATTTGAAAGCTGTGAAATAAATTTTAAATACTTTAAATGCCTTAAACTATTTACAATTTTGAACTATTTAATTTTAAAACTATTTACATTTTTTAAATTTATTAAAAGAAAAACAGTTAAAATATTAGCGTTTCACTTTCATGTTTAATTTGTCTGGTGGCAGGAATGTTTGTAGTCTTTAGCAGGTTTAGCTTTGGGTGCTAAACCCCATTTTAACACACACAGGTCAACACAAATATAACTATTTCTATAACACTCAATGAGACCTAAATAGAGCATTAATTCATTATATATGATTATTTTCAGCTCCTCATAGCTGTGGGTGTAGATGTGTGATCATTTCTGAGCTTTACTATTTGTAAGGTCAAGAGCAGTGTCTGATGGGTGATCTACTAGGATTGGTGACTTCTAGACCCTCAGGTGAAAGAATAACAGGCCTATCAGAAATAGACTGAGATTATCCCAAGTTCCACCAGGAACCTTAGGAGTGAGCACTTCTCTTTGTCTGTCCTTCGTCCCACTACTCACCTAAGCTAAACAGCACCAGGAACTTGAGGCAGACGAACTCTCTCTGATCCAGCTGAAGGGAGCGCAGCTTGCTGACCAGTTCCTGTGCCCGATTCAGGAGGTTGTTGAGTGTGGCCCCAGCTTGAGATGCAATTAACGCATAATCTACCTGATGGGGAAGAGTACACAAACAGATTGTAAAGGTCTTGAACATGCAGCTCCAGAGACCCTAATGTACTGCATTTTATCTCACACAGGTCATACTGTATATGGGTCAATGACTTTTTTTTTGCATCCAATGACTATAAGCAACCCACAATTACACAACAAACAGAGTTATGGAGGATAGTTAAAAGACCTGTGAAAATAGGTGTCGGGCTATAGAGTAAGACTGATCTCTGAGAGCCTGAAGGAGTGAGTGGGCAGGTAGAGAATATGATGAGAAAGATAGGAAGAAGGAACATAGTTGAAGGCATATGAATATCCGATATCTCTTGCACACTAGCCCTTACCAAGCGTACATTGTCCCACGCATGCAAGTGCAAGTACAGCCAGTGTGTGTGTGTGTGTGTGTGTGTTCTCAGCACAGCAGAGACAGTACACAGGAGTGAGGGTGGAATGATAATAAACATCAAAATAAACAGGGGAAGAGCAGCACGTTTCTCTTTATCCCCAGTGTGTGGACTGATGGACCCTCGCTCCCTCGCTCCCGTGCTCCCTCGCTCCAGACAAAGGAGGAGACTGGAGATGCACAAGCATGCAGGTCCCCCAGGCTAGCAGGCCCAGCCCTCCCCTTTCAGGTGCACTTAATATCTGCAGCAGCAGCAAATTTGTCTTGGAGGCAAGTCCTTAGCTGCCACTCACTGTAAGCAGGCCATATTAAATTTTTATATTTATTGACAATTCATTACCATAATTGACTGTGCCAGGGTTTCTGGAGGTAGGTAGACGGCTGGCCTCCTAAGAGCAGGGCGGGCTCCCTTGGAGCTAGATTTGCAATTAAAAAATGCAGGTAGACTGTAATTTATTTATTGTGTAAATATGATGAATGATATTTTTAAGTCCAGTCTAGAGAATTCGCACTAGTACTTCCTTCTACGATCTTCATGTTAACAAGCAATATTAACATGTTGCTTGTAATAAAATACATTCAGAAACATTTAAAAATGAAAAATGCTGCTGAATGTAAAAAAAAAAAAAAAACATTAAATCTGTCTTTTTACTATTTAATTCCCAGAATATTTCAAAACTATCTTTTGGATAAATGCTGGGAGTTTTGGATGGAAGGAAGACACAAATAAATCACTAAAATGTTCTGCTGTGGTAACGCAGGCTATGCAGTAATATTCTCAAATTTTGCCAACACTCTCGAGAACACTATTACCGCTACATTTCGAGAAAAGACAAAGCCATTTGATGTACATTTGATTATAAGTCTCTCTGATCTGAACTGCTCTGAAGGCCAGGGAGGTTTGTGGCAGAGAATGATAAAACAATACAAGAAAAACAAAGAGTGAAGCTATGTTTAAATTAGTGGGAAGGTTCGTGTGTGTGTGTGTATGTGTGTGTGTGTGTGTGTGTGTGTCTGTGTGTGTGTGTGACATGGCTGTCAGTCCTGGCCTGCTGTAGAATAATAGGACACAATAGGACACATGTTTTCTGTTTCTCTCCCCACAGGCTCTTTCAACACTAGCTGTTCATTAGCCAAAATATGCAAATGAGACACAGCCTCCTGCACATATCCTGTTGCTCTCAGTCACCACTCCATGCAGAGACTAGTGACCAGGCAGAACTCAGTGGCAGAGACTGTCCAAACTCACCGCAAGGCTTATGTGTAATCGTGCACGGTGAAGACAAACGTCAACTCCAGAGTGACTGCCATCTTTAATAGGAAATTTACATTTCCTATAAAAAAAAACCTCTTTTATTAAAACACAAAATTAGATGCAATCTGTCATCCTAAATAATATTTAAAATGAATAAGAAAACATTTTCATAATTTTTTTATTGTTCTATTATTCTTTTGTACTGTGTGATTAAAAACCCTGTACTTATCAAATCATAGGGTTTAATTGATAATGTTTTATGATCTCTTCTATTTTTGCCTTTGATCATGTCCTTTGTCTTCAGGGTAAAATGAGTTAGTTTTAAAATCCATTATCATGAGGAACATAAAATGATAGTACACCTCAGTCTCCAGACTGGGAACCATGTGCACACTGAATGAAGATGGCAGTCCTCATGCACCTAATTAATTGATATAAAAGAATTTGGACCACAAGGCTATTATAAGTGTCGTACACAGGGCTATTATTCTTGACAAGGTCACAAAATGGGGTCACATTACTGGAAATGTTTAAATCAGTGGAAACTTCTGAAAAAATGTTTAAAAGGTTTAAATTAAACCGAGCCTGCATTCCCAGATGTGTGTAGTATCGCTCACTCCTCACATCTTATTCATGCCTGTAATCATTTAATTCTAAAGCTTTCACACAGCTGTTCAGAGACGATGCTGTCATCCTGCCGCACAGCCAGAATGTGGAGAAGTGCACCGCTGAGAATCCAGTGGCGAAAACTCCCCCACTGTCAAATCACACATCTGATCTGCTCATGCAGACATTCAACTTGTCTATCTTATTCAATTGCTTTTCGCATTGAATCAAAGCTGTGAACGGATCGATTTTCAGTGTACGTGCAAAGCTGTTCTCGAGCCTGACATCCTGTCTGTCTAGTGTCTGTTGAGCGAGGCTGTTCAGCAAATGTTTCTTTAACTTTAATATTTATGAGTTTTTGAGCATTTTGTTTATATTTTGTTGAAAGAGAGGAATAAAAGATTAATTAAAATCACGTTTTACTGGCAGACAAGCAGCAATGAGCAATTTAAACATTTTGAGTGTCGCTCTGTGTGTGTGTGTGTGTGTGTGCGCGTGTGTGTGTGTGCGTGTGTGTATGTCTGTGTGTGCGTATGTGTGTGTGTTCTATAAGGAATGAAAGGACCCCCTGTGTTGAGAACTTGAGCAAAGCCTGAGGCATCCACCCACTGCTGTTCCTTAGAGACCAGCAAAGTAAATCACAGCTTCTTCCCCCTTCTCTCTTCCTCTCACAGAGCGCGATGGCTCACGCATGCTTAACCAGCTGTTTTATTTATTCGGACTCTGCTGACTTGATAAGAAATGCACAATTGATTATTCTGATCACATTAACTCATACCTATAAGTGTAATCTATTTTTAATGGAGTAGTGACTGCACAGACATGGCCAGTCGATAGGACTTTAAAGGGCGCTGATCCACACTGACGAGATGCCTGATGAGCTCTATAGGGAGGTGGAGTGCAGATGCAAAAGCAGTCAGGTAAAAGAAGAACGCTATGGACCACAAACTCACCTGTTGCCCTGTAACCAGCAGTATGGAGCCCTCCTTGGCGTGCATCACCTGTCGGAAAATATGGTCAAGGATGAGAAGCTCGCTCCAGCAATTTTGGAGAAGCTTCATTTGGTCATCAACCTGAAATAAATCCATATAGAAAAAAGAAAAAAGTGAGCAAAATGGGCAGAATCTACTTCTCCTGAATTCAAAAGTCAAAGATTTGCAAGTCTATTTCAATTCCAAATTCAAGTCAGCCTGAAGAAAAGGAAAAGAAACTCCGAAAGTGAAGTGAAGGTCATGTTCTCCTGTATTTTCAAGAGAGATAAATGAAAGACATCAATTCATATTTATGTCTTTTCATATTTTCACACCAATCCAGGATCTGAATGAAGAGCTCCCCTCGGCTTACATCCTTTATATGTTTAAATGATAAAAAAACCCTGTATATTCACAAAGAAAAAAACTGCCATGTTTCACTGAAATATATAGCTTTTTCTTTGAAATGGTTCAAAGAAACAGTTTACGGCATTAAAACTGGAACAAAAACTCCTTTTATCTACTCTTTGGCTGTAATTGTACAGTATTTGCTGCTAAAATAATTTAAATAAAAACAAGAATTTGATTTACAAATTAAGCAGTATATGATCATGCTGGTCACATGGTCTGCTTTTTAGAGAAGAAATTCATTCATATCATAATTGCTTGACTGTATTTTTGGCTCTTTCCTAACAGTCATCGTTGTTCATGTGCCTGAGGTCTGTGGTGATGTTCATGATGCCGTTCAACTCTTTCACCAAGTTCCCTAATGTTCAGCTTTTACAACTAAACTAACTTTCTCTCTCTGAGAGAAACATCTTCCACATCTTCCATTCATGCAGGGAAGAATTCTTTAATTATTTTGTCGCTTGTGAGATTATTGTATTACTTGACTATACAGAATCGTGTTAGTTCTATTATTATTATTATTATTATTATTATTATTATTAGCGCTCCATGCAAATCTGTTGGAATAAACAGTCAGACAAATAGGCCACTGATTAAATATCTACATTCTTCATCTTCATTCCTCCTGTAAGTGTAATTGAACCAGTCATCGCCCTCATATCGATTTTTAAATAATTACTTGTGCATTTTCACATCAAACCTGTCAACCTCGAGAGAAAAAATCATGCACCTCAAAGTCAAAAGTTCACTGTAAAAAAGGGAAGGTTTATTAACATGGGAGTGAACATAGTGGATCATTTACTGCTTTCATTCATTCATCTTCAGTAAATACTTTACCAAGTAAAGGCTAAATTAGAAAATAAATAAATAAATTATAAATAAATTAAATAAATTCAATTTTGGGAAATAAATTCAAATTGAGAAGAAAACATTGCAGACTGCTCCATGCAAAATAATTGAAATAACTGTGAGAAGGCAGGGTTGGATCGGAAGAAGTGTAATTTTTTAAAAACATGGAAGTAATTCAGTATGTAATGAGCACATTCACAGCAGCACGTCCTCAGGGCTCCGTGTCTGACGAGATCTGATTTCATGTGCTTCAATATTTCTTTTATTTGGTTTTCTCTTTCCTCTTTCTTTTTTATTTTCATTGTTTTTTTTCTTACTCGCCTGTATTCCTTATCACCTGCCTGGTTAATGTTTGTGTAAATTGCTGTATTTCCACTTTGTGTTTAGTTTTATCATGTGTTCTTGTTAAGTGTCTTCGTATGGTATGTTAGTTAGTTTGTGCAGATGTTGTGTTAGGAAAAATGATCTGTACTGGTCAGATCACATGGTTTAATTGACTGATTATATATATTACATATATTAATGTATGTACATATATCAGCAATTAATTGTAAATCATTAACATGCATACAGGACTCATTTGAGTATTAAGAAAATATTTTCCATTTTCAAATCTGGTGTATTTACTAGTTGCCTTTATATAATAATAATAATAATAATAATAATAATAATAATAATAATAATAATAATAATAATTTTTATTATTATTATTATTGTTGTTGTTGTTGTTGTTTTTGTTATTATTATTATTACTAATAATATGAATAATTAAAAAATATACAGTAATTACTTTTTGTTTCTGAGCTTGTGTAATTTATAATTTTTCCTGTTTTGTTACAACATTAACTGATACCTAACTGAGTTTTATTAAAACTATAAATTATTGTGAAATAAACCAAGTATTATATACTATAATATCCAAATATTATAGTATATCTGTAGCATTTTGTATCCTGAATGATTTTTTCTAGAAGGTTCATTATGATAATGTAACATTTCATAGTTTATGTCAATTTTTTAACTCGGCTAAAGTATGTAGTTGAACTTTTTCCCCACTGGAATCTCTGCTGCCAGGCTTTTCATTTTTGTCTTTCAGATTTTTACACATTTTTGCAGATGTATTTCTTAAAAGTGTCCCCTGTATTTTCCCTCAGCCTTGCCTTTCATTAGACCGGGCTTCATCCTCCTTCTACCATGTTCATTCCATCAGTTAGTCATACACACCTCAGCTGTCCTGTTTCTCACCTGCCCTGTCACCACTCCACCATGTTTCTAATTAATCTGTTTGTGCCAAGGTGTTACTCTACTCTACGTTTATCGGCTGTGACTATTTCGGTGCTCTGTGATGCAGTTTCCTGGCTCCTGTGACTGTGGGAACCTGAAGTGATGTGGTTCACCTGAAAGCCAAGCTCTGGGAACAACAGCACCATTGTCACTGCTGTGTGGCTCTCATGGCTCAGGGCATCAATGATTACACAGAGTAGGCAGTAGCACGCTGACCACAGGACATGAGAAATGAGGGAAAAAACAAAACTCTTCCCTCCCCTTCATCCTGTTCCATGCAAACACTATCTTATCACAAGTGTCAACGGAAAATAGCTCTGCTTCTGATACTCACCTGTTGGCATATCGAGTGAACCACATAAAAAAAAGAGAGACACTTTAAGGTATTTGAAAAGTATGCACTTACTCATAACAGTAACCAAGCAGGTTCAGAGCTAGAAAATAAAAAATATTTTTCTCTAGACAAAGAATAAACCTATATGATTTATTTTATTGCCTTGTAAGGCGCCATGAGCATCAGCAACTCTGTCTGAGTATTTAGACTAAAATTTTATTACAGTCATAACAAGCTCAAAAAAACAGTTGATAAGCTTTTCACAAGTTAAACTACTACTAATACTGAATCACCTAATCTCCTAATCCATTTAGTTCATTCATGAATATCTCAATATTCACTACTGCATCTCTTCACAAGTCAAAAGTCTGTCTGATCAACAGAACTGCACATACTGCACACATTTATGCAAAAAGACTCCAATATATCTGCAGCACAGTCCTGTCTCCAGATTTTTGTGCTTCAGAGACATCACTACAATGCCTGTCAAGTAAGTCAAGCATTTGCCAAGGCTACAAAGAAATCTGTCATTTGTCCCAATTTTTTTAGACAAATGTTTAAAGACGTTGTCAGCAAGGTCTGTCCTCTTAAATCTCCAGCATGGCCTGTATTTTTGGATCATTAAACCAGGACCAGAATGCCATGGGGTGGTGGGGGAAGCCCATTAAGGTTAGGAGACTGAGGGAGATAGGACAAAGAGACAGAAAACAGCGAATCTCTAGTGCTGTTCCTGTCAGCCATCTCTTTGCCCTGACAGGCAGAGTAGAAATCCACAGAAATCAGTATCTCTCACCTGCTTCTTCAGATGTATATACACTATACATTATAATACACACACACACACACTTATAAATATAAAATCATATCAAAACTTCTATCAATATTCAATATTTTCATTACAATGAATAATGTGCAACTGTGCAAAAGTCTTTATAACCAGGGTCTTAATTATCTTAATCTTAATCTTATCAAAAAGCCAAATTCATGGCTACAGCTTTTTTTTGTATTGTGTAGTATTGAATGTAATTGTTAGCAGTTTAAAGCTTTGAAATGATTTTTGAATGAATTATTGTAAACACTTTGCAGCTCTTATAGTTAAAGCAATCCCAGATCGGCTTCGTTTGAACAGAGCTCTTACAATATTTCAAAATCACCAGTGCTTTAAAAACAACTTTCACTCACTACTTATGATGAAAAATGGACATGCTTAAAGAAACCAATGATCACCTTTACAATTATTCAGACACATCCCTGTGTTGATCAGCTGGTTAGTGTTTAGCTATACTATACTACACTGCACTCTAGTATTATGGAAATCGATCTCTCTCTCTCTCTCTCTCTCTCTCTCTCTATATATATATATATATATATTTAAACAAAAGGTACCTTGATTAAGCACGTGTTTCAGTTTTTTTCAAATCTAAATGAAGTCCAGAATGGTGATAATGGAGCATACACCAAATTGCCAAATCTGGGCTGTCTTTCCCCCTCTTCATGTTTTTGGTAGACTGCCACAAGCATTGTTAAGAGAGAATAACGAGGGTACACAGCTGGAACTGCTTTTAATAAGTAGCTTTTTTTTATTTGAAGTGCCTTAATGACCAGATTAATGGAATCACAAAAGACTATCCCAAAATGACATTTACATAAAGACGTGAGGGGGGAAAAAAAGAAATGGCACATGAATCCTTTTGACTTCTTGGATGTGGATTAGCGTGGCTGCTGGGGAAACCTACGGGTGGGGTTTGAAGTCACTTCAATGAGACTGTAGGACAGCGTAGGAGCTTTGAGTCATCTTCGGTGGACATCTGTTCATTCGCCATCACATGCACTTCCTTTCCACTGTTTGACACAAATTAATTTTTTCACTGCGAGTGGATTTAGTATAGATTAGAGATATGCTATAATATACAATTTATCATACATTTTTATTGCAATAGTCTGTACAGTATTAAATTAAATTTCCTGACTAATAAATATCCTTGAGTTCTTCACTATTCAGGTATGAAACATAAAATTGGTCTTCAATGTGTCTTCCAAACTGGAGAAAGTGTATATATCTATATCAAGCTACGCAGATCACAATTACAACATAGTTTATCCTTGTTTGTTAAAAAAAAGCTGCAGGGAAAACATCTCTCCTGCAGTCCCATGAGGCAACTCAGAGATCCACTTAGTAATGCGGAGATCCACAAGGCTTTGGTATAATGCAGATGCAGATGCTCAGGACTGACAGTTCATGTGGCCTCTCGTTTCCCTGATCCAGTGGAAATCTCCCTGCATGTTTATCATGGCAAGGCCTCTGTTTGCTCCCCTGCGTCCACAGCTCGAGGTGATAAGCATGCTGGGACTTTGAGCAGCAGGTGGCCACCCGTTACTGTGGGCACATTTCCCTCTACCCATAGTCCTCTGGGGAGTAGCTCTAGAGATCTGAGATCTTTAATTTAGTTTCAGTTGTTACTCTTAATGTGCCTGATGTTCAGAATGTCTTGTGTTCAGTAGCATTACGAACACTCACGAAGTCATTACAGCTCGGCTCGAATCGTATAGTCTAAAAGCAGCTGACGGGTAGCAAATTATGATATAGACATCAGTGTTGAGCAGCTGTTAGTGGCCTGTAGTTCTGATGTAGTGTACATAAACATGCACAGTTTTGAAATTCCACTGCTGAGTGTAATAAAAGTGACATGAATATATATATGAATGTAATTATACTTATATTGTTTAACGGTATAATTATATAATTTCACTGGAAAAAAAACAGAAATGGGAAAAATGAAATCTGATACTCGAAACTAATATTGAGGGCAGGAGTTTTTTCCCCTTTCTTGCTCTGTGAGTGTGTGAGATGGATAATTATCAGGGGTATATACTGTACGGTATGTACTGTTTTGGCCTTCTCTGCTCCATTATTAAACTGAGGATCCTGATTGGCCCCACCTCAGAGGGAGGGAGATTGATCAGTTCCCACGCTGACCACATTAACAGACTCGTCAGACTGACCCTTGACCTGTAAAACCCACCGCCTTCGATCGCAGCCTCCAGCGCCTGCCTTCATGTTATAGCAGCCAGAAAACAATAAACAGTTGTGGTAACCTTTGCTAGACTAGGAGCTGACCTGAGAGCAGTTGTGTATTTGCTGCTAGAACAGCTGAGATAAGGCTTTACGGAAGGCTGATCTGTGACCTGTGTGTAAACCAGTTTATTCATGCAGAGGAACAGTGTGATGTGGTGTGAAATAAAACAATAGGTGTGGTCATACTGCAATGAAGGAATGACCAAGAGCAAATTGATCAATGCCTTTGACCAATAAACTGTAACCATTAAATTATTCTCATTTTAATAAATAATAAAAATAAAATGATTTTCTCAATTATTTCCTAAGTTATTATTATTACAGTTTAGCTGGGATTATATAAAATTTGAATATATTATTGTATGTAATTTAATACATGAAACAATTCATTCTTATATGAATAATTGTAAATTACTATTCAGCTACAAACACACTGTCATGTTGAGCCTGCCAAATATTTGGCAAAGAAACCCTATTATTACTATAATTTTGATTTAGATGAAATAATCCTGTATTCACACCTACATAGTTAAACCCACAAAGACTAACCTAAAGAATGATTATAAATACACATGATTAACAAATATATGTAGAATATTGCCATGTATTTTCTTTACAATTGTTTGGAGCTGCAATTTTAGACCACAGCTTTGTTGCACAGAGAAAGAAAAACTCCACAGATGAGTGCTGATCAGTTCATGTGAACTCCTGTGCATTGTTGTTCTTTTGTGATGTGCTCATATGACGTATGGTAAAAAAAAAAAAAATCGACCAAACAACAATAAAAAAAATCACAGCCTCAAAGTCTCGGAGCGTGGATCGGAGGAGAGCTTAAAGCTACGAAGCTATCAACTAATTATCAAAAACAGAGCAGAGTCTAATCAATTATTCAGCTGAACATTAGTCTCCTAATATACATGAAGTCAAGGGAGGAAGAGCTCCCTGAAGTACAAGCACACACACAAACACACTCTAGCTCTCTGCCTCTCCCCCGACCTCCTGCCAAAGCGCAGTGAGAAAATAATGCTCTCCAAATTCAAAATGAGTTCTGTGCAGTGCATCGACTGGCTATCGATCCACCACTGGTGCTCAATCTACAACACACAAACACACACACGCTCCCACGCTCGGACTGACCGCCACATTTTCATTTGGTTTTATTTCCCATATAGTGTTTTCCCTCGATTTTTTCAATTTATGGGGGTCTTTATTGGCTATCGATATTTATTACTTTCGTGTGACACGTTGATGGACAGAAGGAAATGACTGCTGATTGGCTGGGGGAGGGGAATGAACCTGGACTGACTGGGAGTCCTGTATTATTCAGCTGGACAGTCTGAGTGCTGGTGTGACGGCTTTATGGATGTGAGTTTCTACAAGGCTGCATACCTTTATCCTGTAGGTTCCATCCCATGGTATTCCTCTTTTACAATTGCATCTTCATAAGACAGTCGAGATCATGTGCATTATTTATTAATTAGTAATGAAAGTCCCTAGACCATACTTATGTGTGAAAACATTCAAACCAGAATATAGAATACATGTCCATTTATCACTAGAGGGTTTTCATTATTGAAATTCATTCATGCAGTAATCACAGTGGTATAATAACGGGATAGTTTATGATATTACAATACATTTCATCTAAAAATACTGAAACCTTAAACACGTGCAGCTCCTCATACACAAAGCATTATAGACGGCTCACATTTTGTCTCACCTTTTAATTTTAACAGCTGACTTTAACTTGAAAACCTTTGTCATTGCATCATGCTCTTTTCCATTCTGTCTGTTCTGAACTTAAATATTTCACTCCTACGTTGCTCCAGGCATCACCAACCCCCACCCATTCATCCTTTCACCATAAAGCAAGAATGCTATTTTAATAACTTAAAAATGTCCCTGTATGTCATGGGTATGGAAACATTTAAGAAAGTACTGTGCCAACTTCCCAGCTCTAACCCAAAAGACTGAAGGAGAGTGACTAAAAAAAAAATAAAAATTGAAGCAATGATTTAAAACTCTATAATAAACAGGTGGCTTTGTCCTCTCCTTTCTGTGGTCCCTGCAGCTCCTGGCTTGTCTTAACTCTGCATAACACTGCACAGCTGAAACTCACATAGCATTCAGCAGAACACAAATCCAAGCCTGCACGCTGGTTAAATATAAGTGTAAACCTAAACCGCATGCCAGTCTTTCCGACCAGCACACTTATCTATTGTCTTTGGCCCCTTTCAGCACATCCAGAATAGATGGCAGAAAAAAAAAGGCAAAAATAGACATCGAAGACAACTGCTGACAGACAGAGAGAAGCGGTGGACAGAGGCTGTCAGCCTCAGACCTGCACCTATTACAAGCCGATAATTAATCAGTGAGGGACACTGGAGAAAGAAAGTGGGACTTCAATTTGCAAAACTAAAAGCCATGCCAAGGAACAGAGCCACCAGGTTTGATTTAACAGGTTTTTTTCATCTAAGAAGAAATAAAAAGATACATTAAGGAGAGAAATGTGAACTATGTCTGTTTCATATAAGGCGAGTCCCCAGTACTAAAAGTTTTTATACTTTTCATATTTTATAGCTTTATTTTTAAACCCGTCAGTAAGAACAGGTGTAAACCTATAGGGGCCTTGTGAATGTAGCGCACATTAGTGTGCCATATGTCAGGTGATATTTGGGTAGTTGGAGAAGGGACAAATTATCGAGACATTCGAGAGGCATTTTTATTGTCGCTCTCTTGAACTTTAGTCAAAAATAGCAGAGGTGCAGTGAGGCCACAGGGACTTTTGAACTCTAAAGAAAAGAATACATAGTGCAAGAATGTCATTATTTGCACACCACAGGCAATATTAGGACAATTTCTCGTTCGGCGATTTTTGCAATTACAGTGCTTTTACATTTATTACTTTTGGATATTGATTCATTCTTAAATTTATCCTCCTCATGCAGCCCTAATGTGACTGTGGCAATGTGGGCCGAAACTGTACTGCATAAACCTCTTAAGGAACAAAACCTGACTTTTAATCAAAATCAGGATCAGACAAAAAATTTTATAAAACATCATCCACAACAATGAGATTACAGTGCATGAAAAAGGTGACCGATGTCTAGATGTTTAGAAAAAGCTGGATGAGTTTGTCAGCTCTTCGGCAAGAACCTGAAGTTCATGACAAGCTTTTATCCCTCATCAAAGCAACAAGTGGAGGAGCAGACCCCTGTCCGCCCACTGTGGGGCATCTCTAGAGTCCCTCCAACAACCCTGCAGGGAGTTTGGACCCTAAATCTTTTCTTTTAACAAGTGCACGCACTTCCTTCCTCCACTCGACCATGTCTCTGAGGCACAGTAGCAGCTTTCTGGGGATGAAGCGAGACACACAAGCTGTGCTCAGCTGTTTCAGGGGGACACTGTTGTCAGGAGGTGAGCACTTCACAGTTGACCACAACAATCAGTGAACTATGTGTCGTGACTAGACCGAATAAGAAAAAGGAAACAGAGAGTAAGGAGTTTATGTAATAATAAATAATCTGCACTGTTTTACACGTCTAACACTTTATTGTGATGTGTATTGTAATGGTATTTAATTCAGTCTGCTGCTCTATAACTCATATATACAAATTCTGTCTAATGACTGTATCCTGTCTACTGATATGATATAAAAACAACAGCAGAACCAACTAATTCATAAACCCGTAGCTGAGAAAGGAGACACTTTTACCTGTGGAAGAGGTGTATGGATAAAAGAGTGAAAAAAAACTGAAAGAAAGAGAAAGAGAAAAAACTGAGAGAAAGATAGAGAAATATGTACAGGAGCATGCCTTACAAAAACTCACATGCCATCTCAAATTGTGGCTGCCGGTGAGCATGGGGATATCATCTATCAGTGGACAAATGTGGGATATGAGAACACTGCTCCTCAAATGAAATAATATATCTTTGAAAGCTTACGCCCGTGACCAGGCCCAAAGCCCATATATCAAGTCTGAATGCTTGGTGGATCCGGTCCAGGGGCCATTAACCTCCCACCTGTTTCCCCCCCTGTCCTTCAGCATGCACCCCTGCCCTTGGTGCCTTGTTCATCCACTCTACAGCCCCCCAAACTGCACTGTAATGTAAAGCAACACAAAGCCCTGCTGGGATAATTCAAATGCAATGGACCACGGACACGATTACAAATCTGTGGCTGCATGTACCGGGCTGTTTGTCACTGAATACCTGACTGACCTGCACCGAAACGCTGTCACCGGATGTTATGTGTGTGTGCGTGTGTGTGTGCGCGCATATGGGTGTACATCAGGAGAAAGGGGGTGATATAAATTGCCTTCAAGTTCACAGATCGCATCTGCAACGCCTTATTAATTCCTGTAGATATGGGCTCTGTTGGAAATTATAGTCTCTAACCCACACTCTTAAAATTGGACTGTCAGACATTGGGGAGAAAAAGGTGTTTGAGTGCATTTTACAAAAGTAAATTCATGTAATATTAATGGACAGTGAAATCCATACAGTCGACTACCTCCGTGGATGTGCATTATTCAGACAAAACAAAATTCCAAATAGAAAAACAGGTAAGTGCATTTACTCGCTGTGCTGATCGACACACGCTGCTAGTGAATCGACTGTAATGTGCTAAAATTCAAACTGTTTACCTGCAATTACCTGTCATTTGGTTAAGTGATTCCTACTGTGTGTTATTAGGGCCTCAGTAGAAAATCAGTAAAAAAAATACACTGCTAATCAAGCCCCTTTAAAACAGATTCATTTCAAACATCTAGAGAGTGAGACTACCTTTTCTATTAGAGCCTATACCTATTAGAGAGCTCTCAGCAGGTGAAAAAATATGTGAATTAATGAGTGAGTCACGCCGAACCCAGTGCTCCATGCTCTCTCTTCACCGCTCTGCAGCTGCTGTTCCAATAAGCACAAACCTTACGGCTGGGTACAACTTAGAGAACAAGGCCTTAATACACTCCTGCATGGCTTAACGCTGGGCCTGGTATTGTCATTCGCTTTGCTGTGAAGGAAAAAAAAAACTTTTCTGGACCGTCCCCAAGCAGGCATGAACAGGTAAAAATAAATATGGACAGCACATGTTGAGGAACTGTAAGCTTTGCATGGCTGACTTTTATCAGCTCAAAGGACTAAATATACACCTAAAGGGTTCATTCACGCCGTGATGAAGTTTACCTTTAACACTACAGGGTGTATTGGGAAAGAGGGACACAGAAGAATAATGAAATGCATGGTGAATCTGTGTATTTTGGTCCTATTGTGTAGCGAGGAAAAGTGCAGAGCATGCATCCTATCTATTAAACAATGGCAGGGAGATCACAATGAAAAGGCCAATCTCTCTGTGGACGTGAATCACTCCCCACATGTCAAATGCTAACAGCAGGGCCGGGAGAAGGCAGGCACGCATGGGTCTGACAACAAGGAAAGAGTGCATCTGTTTCCCCCTCTCCACCTCTCTGTGCCCAGCTCACGCATTCACACTTACACACACAGTCACTGATAACTGAGCAACTCAGAACAAAACACACAGACACACAAACACACACTCATACACCAATGCAGGTGGCCACACATACACACACACACACACACACATATCTGGCTCATAGGAAACTAAGATTTTTGAAATGAGTCGTTGTTTTTTAATGAATGTGAACTGCATGAATGAACTGGTGTATAAGTGACCTGTATATCGATGGCTAAACTAGATGTAAATGATCATGAAATGTATTATTATAATATATTGTCCTTAGTATATTAATCATAAAATCACACAAAAAGCTCAAATTCGGAATCACCTAAAAATATAAAAATAGCCACAAAATAATTCTTTAATGTTTCAGCTTATAATTCAGTTATTTTTAAGCTAATTACAGTGACACTATCGTGTGGAATGGCAGTGTGGGAGATAAAGGTGTTAAAATAATGATTACTTAGCTCATAAACTCAGAGCACACCTATAGACTCATTATTAGTATTATTATCAGCGTTTAACTTTTTTTCCCCAAAAGTGTATG
Source organism: Hemibagrus wyckioides (assembly GCF_019097595.1). Taxonomy (NCBI): domain Eukaryota; kingdom Metazoa; phylum Chordata; class Actinopteri; order Siluriformes; family Bagridae; genus Hemibagrus; species Hemibagrus wyckioides. Next base: position 21,307,552 of record NC_080719.1, read on the forward strand.
AACTAACCGCTGGAATATGTGTGCTCTGTCTCTCTTTTATTCATTTGAACACAATAGGGAGCTCTATTTAGAGGGCCATTCACGACAAAATATTTATGAGTGCTGTAGCTAAGTCCACCTTATGGAAACTAAATCTTTAAACGTTTGGAGGACATTTCACAGCCGACTCTATTACCAGGGAATTTCTTTTGTTCTTAGGAGGCTAATAATAGTGACGCAGATGATGGTGTATTTATAGTGGCCTTGCAGTTCCCCAGATCCTCTGACAAGTCTCATATTCGCTTGCATTTCCTCTGTTTATTAAACACTACCTGCGGCTTTGTCATTAGCATGCTCAAGAGGATGTTAAGCATCGAGTACAAACAAAAGTCAGTGACAGATTATTTTCCCGGAATGATTCAGTTGAAACACCTACTGTTTCGCTGTCAGAGTGTACAGCAGCGTAAGTTAAAATGTACCAAGAGCGAGTGTGTAACCGCCTTTCTACCTGCGTTTGAGAAAGTTTTTCTGAGTGTTATTGTACAGTACATTTGATAAAACACGGGAAGCTCGTCCATTAATTATGGCCAAACACACACACACACACACACACACATCCTCACTAACATTTAAAGGAAATGTTTTCAAGCACAATGATAAGAGACTTACACGTAAAACCATATCATGAGCGTCACACAATGATAAATATTGCAACAGTATAGAAGAGCATACTTAAAAAAGGATCATTATCCATTATAAATTAAATTTCATTTCATTTATTAATAATAATTGTATATGAGATTTTTAAACATTATTATAATCTAACTAATCTTACAGTGTCATTCGTCGTCTTTAAAAAGAGAAAGCTGATGCCGTGACACACCAAAAACTTTATTTGAGATATTTTGTTTTCATATTGTATTTCATACAGTAAACCTTTCTTCATACAGTAAGTAAAGCTCCTCACCTTTGTCTGGATAGATATTTATAAGACAAAATCAAATATCTAGTGACAGAAGAAATAATCAGTAATAATCCATAATCAATAATCTGTATCTGTGCTACATCTTAATTTATATGGAACACGAGAATTCGTCAGGAAAATACACATTAGACTGGGTTCAATTCCCATAAAGCATTAAAATACATGCTAGACGGTAGAGCTTGCCTTATAATCCACACTTTTTCTCTACCAGTAAAAATGACCTTAACTCTGTGATGCTTTTGGGAAACCTAGCTCTGATCTGTTAGCAGGAGGCCAAGTTATTTTGTCCCCCAACGATCTTTTCCTATGTGAAGCCTGTTGAAACAGGGCAGGATCCTCTCATACACCCTTAATATCTACAAGCCTCAAGTCTTTGTGCTTAACAATAACTGTACAAGTATCCACTAATTAGTATCAGGAGTAGGCTCTGAGAAACAAGCAGGCTAGCTTTTTTGTTTGTTTTGCCTTTTTTTCAGCATGTGATTTAGCGAGGGGACCTCATGAGAGCGTTGCTAATTACACCTCCATTGCTGTTCACTAATGTCAGATCCGACACCTACACCCGAGGACCTTTTAACAAGGGCTGTGTGAAGTAATCATCCACAGTAAGAGTGTGGGCCTTTCAGCGCAACACGAGGGTTATCCAGCACCACAAAAGGCAAAGTTCAACCTCAATTATCAGTATAATAGCATATAATAGCAACGAACCAAACACAATGCTAATCCATGCTGAATTGAGTCCGTCCCCTTCTACCAACGAGGAAGGGAACAGGCAATAGAGGTCTAGTGCTAATAGCATTGTGAAGAGGGTGACCATTACATATCATTAAAATAGAAGAGGCTCTAAACAGAACAGCAACCTTAAAAATAAAATGCTGCACTGCAGGGGTAAGTGTGGTTGCTTCAGTTAATGACCAACTCGATATGTATATATATAAAAAGCTATATGAGGGAACAATTTGAAAAAAAAAAAGTGTTAAGCAAAATACTAACAATTAATATAGGAAATGTGACTACAAGGAAAAGACTGCTATTCAAATGTGGAAAACAGGTGTCTAAAAATTGTTTTCCTCCCATGAGTGTAGTAGAAATCGTCTTAGTCACACTTATTTTTTTATTTTCATATTTGGCTTAGTTCATCATCAACTGCTTCAGAAAGACCATGTTCAGTTACAGCTGATGAAAAAAAATATGACCTACTGACATTTAGAATTGAATAGAAAAAATAGAATAGCAAAAATAAATAAAGTATTTATAGTAAAAAATAAAAATAAAGACCTGCTAAATCCTCAGAGCACACAGCAGAATAAAACCAGTGTGTCTTCTTCTTAATCATAGTTAAACTATACTATCTGTCTAACAACAGTATCAGCTTGCTCCACTATTGTTGGTCTAAACACGTACAGACTTAAACCTTGAATTAAATCCTTACACTCTACTCAGTCAGCACTTTATGTTAAAATATTATGACTAAGCGGTTACAGAAGCTTGACTGTAAACATTAAAAGATAATTATAGCTGGCAAAATGACAATAAAACCATTAAAACCACTACACAAATGGACACTGAGTGCCTCAGTAATTGACTATATTTTAATACAGACAATTTTAAACACACATTTAGTAAAAGTGCTTATAACCAGTGTATCTGACATCTGTTCCCAATGTGCTTGATATTTTCTGTATTTAAATCTATTATAGCGATGTAGGGAACCTCCATAGATAAATGTTGTTGTAGTATAGAGAAGTAATGTAAATTTAATCGCACAAATGCTTTAGAGTTAGGCTGTGTGTATTTGCGGCTGCTTTCAGGGAAGTTGACTTCACAGAACTGTTATTATCATAGAAATATCAGAGCTCTGCCTACCTTCAGCTCGCGGAAGAAGATGCTGCTGCGCGCCCATTCGACGATAGAAAAGAGCGTCTGGTCAGCCATCTTGCACATGAGGCCAAACGTGTTGAGCTTGTCGTGCTTGCTGCGGCCGGCCTGTTCCTGCTGCAGGTAGGCGAGGATCTTGGCTTGCACTTGCGGCTCATCAGGCTCACACTTGAGCAGCTCAGCTACCAAGCGCGGGAAGCCTGGTGCCTCGGCATATGCGTAGCCCATCAACGATTCAGGCGAGCTGCCATATGGCTCGGGGTACTCGCACTTGATGGCTCGGCTCTGGAAGTGCCCGTAGGCCTGGTAGCCCTGCGGTGGCATGGCCATGCTGACGGGAGATGGGACAAAAGGGCTACGGTCATAGTCAGAGCTGGACTGGTGATGCTGGTGATGTTGATGGTGTTGGTGATGATGGTGGTGGTGGTGGTGGTGGCTCAGTGCCAGCCCCTTGGAAGCTGAGTGGATGGTCTGAATAGCGGAGGAGATAGTGAGGTCAGCAGGAGCGGTCTGCATGCTGTGGTTCATGGCTTCCAGCTTGAGGCCACTTGCACGGATGAGTGCCTTCTTCTGTTGCTTTAGCGCACGGTCCCGCTTGTACATCGGGCCAAACTTGTTGCGACCACCACGCATGCGGTCTGCCCTCACAGCTTGTACGGGTTGAGAAAAGAGAAAAGTAATTAGTTCATGGATCTCATAAGATTAAATAAATTATAAACATGAATTATTGTGTATAGATGATATCTATGTTAGTACTACTTTACATTTTTGTAATTAGTTATTAATATACTTTAAGGATGGAAATATACTGTGCAGAAGATTTCACAATTCCTGTGCAGTTCATCACTAACAATACACCAGTGCATTTTATAGGTAAAATCTTTTTAAACAAATAAATTAGATAATAACAACGGGAACATAGTCATAATTCAACTCATGATCATACTACGGGATACAAAGGAGGAAAAAGCACGCTCCACTCGAGTCTGTTCAACACATGTCAATTATTTACGCTTCATTATTTCTCTTTTAGGTCCCACACTGTCAGCAGGTGGAAAGCTGGGAAAGCTGGAGGATCCTCAACCCCTTTTACACTCAGACACAGATGAATAGGGAAAATTAATACACACACACGCGCGCACACACATGCACACCAAGACCTAACCAGTGTGCGCTCACTTGTCAGAACAGCCCTCTAATAACTGCAGAACACACGGCCCAGGAGAAGCTGAAATTAATAAAATAATTAAAATAAAAAGCCAGCTGCCAGCTGATTTTAATGGGCCCTGTCAAAGCAGTGTGTGTGTGTGTCATCCTGTGTGTCTGATCTAAAGGAGCCAGTAACAGTCCCCATGATGCCCCTAAAACTATATCCAAAGGTTTTTTTTTTAAATATATATATTTTAAGGTTTAATGTAACTGATAAAAATGCATTCTATTGAGGAAAAACCACTGCAATGTTATTGTGGCAACTTTAAGTATTAATGACTCTGCATTACAGGGAAATTAATGAGCTGGAAACTAATACTCGGCTCTTTTGGGAAATCACAATTAGATGTGAACCTGCATGATTGTAGCTACTGTGCCCTGAAAACCTGGGTACCTAATTAAACCAGGTTATTTACATGCATGTCGTACACATTTCTTTGCTCTGCGAAAGACGTGGGGGTGTGAAAGGTCTTCTCATTTGTGTATTTCTGCAGCAGCATTTAATCTATGTAATATGTATAAATCCCCATAAACTTGCCCCTGTGAGCGCACGTGGGAGTCTACTGCTTATGTATTTGCCTGTGTGTGTGTGTGTGTGTGTGTGTGTGCTGGCAGATTAGCGTTGTGGTGAGCCAGTGTGGATGCTTATTGTCTGATTTATATGTGCTTAATATACAGGAATATTAAACGTAGTTTGGACGAGGCTCATTGTCTTATCACAGGCATACAAATGCCTCCCCAGGCTGGATCCTGACACACTGTTTGTCATGTCCACTCAGAGGGCGCTACTCCATGCACATACATGAATAGCTATGATACCAATGCATATGTAATGGGACAGCATGCTGCCTTCATCGCTGAAAGACGGGACTGCATTTTCCCCCCTCACTCCAGGGGCTCGTTCTGAATATCCACCCTCCCGTGTTGCGAGGCGCTTTGATTCATGGTGGTGCTTAATATGGATAACGCACGTTGATGAAACTGAAATCATTTTATGCTCCATTGTGCGCAGCATTGCTTCCAAACTGAATGAATAAACACTTAGTTTAGCCTTTTCTACTTGCTTAACTTTCTCAGTAGCGACAGTGCAGAGGAAAACAGAGTCTCTTACTCTTAATCCAAGATAAGACTGAAATCAAGGATGAGAGGAAAAGCCTCGATAAACCACTCTAAGACACAGCACGCCTTGGCGTCTCTGTATGTATGACATTTTTCGAGGCTTCGAGAAGACTAGAACAAGCTGCCATTGCTTATCAATAATGATAATGTGACTTGGGTAGAGACTGGAGCAGCCGCTTGTCAGCACTTGCAGATACGGGCAAATTTCAACAAATAATAACATATTTGTTATCAGCTGTAAATAAACCTTGTGTAGCTGAAGAGTTATAAACATGCAGATATCGGCAGACATAATCATAATATATTTATTTTAAACACTAAACACCAGAGTGCCTAGCTATAATCCTGCAAGCAAAGCAATCTTCATCAATTAACATTAGACGGAAATCAATAGCTGATTATTTTATGAAGAAAAAAGATAAGTATGATATAACAGACCATGTTCTATAACATCTAGTATTTTTACTATGAATGTTAGGTTTCAAACATGTACATGCAGTATTTTGGAGGAACTGTGGATTTACTAAAGAAAAGTTGATTTTATTGAACAAACAGCTTTTTGTTCAGCAATTCCTTTTCCAAAAATAGTTTTTCAGCGAAGTGTTGTGATAAAAAGTGGCCTAGCTCTCGCTGTCTCACTCACACCAGGGTGCAGCCTCAGCACTGCTGCATAACTCACTACAATATCAAATATCAGTTGGTTTCGAAACTATTATCTCTCATTAAAGTTGTGAAGCTACCATACGTTTTACATGCACACACAGTCAGTAAAACAATTAAAAAAAGTCAGCTGGGAACATGTACAGGAAAACCTCAGGCTCAGGCACGACGACTGGATTTGTTTTAGCAGGAAAATAAAATAGCTGGGAGCACTGGAGAGAATTTTTCTTACCTTCCAGCTTCATGCCGACGTTGAGGCACTTCTGGAAGCGGCAGTAAGGGCAGCGCTTACGCTGTGTCTTGTCTATCTGACAGCTCTGGTTCTCGATACATGTGTAGCGCTTGTTGTTCTGCACAGTGCGCTTGAAGAAGCCCTGCCGAGCAGGATGAATGAAGATGTCAAAAATCTGACCCCTGTGAATTTGTTAATGTGCTATTCGGCCAAAGACAAATGGCACACACATACACACACACACACACATATGCACACATGCCCACACACACTCATTTTCATTTAGAGAGCAATACGGGGGGGAAATGCAGTCAAGGCCACACAAGTCGAAACATAAAAAGAGAGCAAGAGGCCGACAAATGATCACTATCCAGGGCTTACTTGTGTAAACGCAGATACATTCATGTGTTCTCACATACTCACACAAACTGACATGTGAACTCACATTGGCAAAAATAAACAGAAACAAAGTCAAAGGATCAAATATAAGCTACGCCCAGAATAACACCTGACAGAAACAAATACTCTAGTAAATATAAAGTATAATAAAACATCACGCATGACAGGAAAAATGAGCTCTGTTTATTACAGTGACACACAGTTCATATTTTCCCCAAATATTTCCAGATACAGGCTTCAATTTAATTAATCCATTGTGCAGCATTGTCACTTAATGAAATGCATTTAAACTCAAAATGCAATACGTAGATCTATAATTTCATCTATAAGTTATGCTAAGGATGGAAATTTAACATATTACGATTTTTTTTGTACTTTTTCCAAAATAAAGCAAATATTCAGATTTGAGGATTATACAATTTTTTTTTCCACAAGACATTTCAATTTAACATGACCCCAAGTAACTCTCAGCTCTTTACAAATGTGCTAGTCAAATAAATGACGTCTATAATTTACAGGAGCTGATGATTCAAGATTCAATACCGAACAGGTTTCAATTCATTTTCAGAATGAAGTTAAAAAATAAATAAATAAAATTCCACACCGGGAAAAAGCTTTAACTTATTCTAGTTTAGTACCATGGGGTGAGTTTTTAAATCTGCACCAACTGAGACAGTCGATACATACACACACACATACACACACACACACACACACACACACACACACACACATGCATTTCTTCCTTCAGTCTTTCAGACCTAGCTAAAAATAATGTTGGCTCCAAAGATAAAGCCACGGGCCCTCGTTTGTTTATCAAAACATTTGCTCTTTATGTCCCTCAGTTTAAAAAGTATAAAAAATGTGAAATGAACTAAGAGTATTAAAGCAAAGAACTTTAACATGATCTTTTGTGGTGCTATTTCATTGTAGTACAGCACATTTATGAGCTCTGGTAAATCATTGATTATTTATTATCCAGGGAGGAAAATACACCTATGTTAAATATGTTAGCAAAACATGGGTAAGCACAGCAGAAGCAAAGTGAATATTAAATGTATTAGTATAGATGTGTCTGTTACAACAAAAATGAGAGCTGTGATTCTATGTGGATTTAATGCTGTTTGTCAAGACACGGGAGAAAAAACGGACTTGTGTGACTGCACAGGAGAAAAGAGTTATGAACGCTCTCCATATGCACTCTGTTTGTGCATCTGGATTTTAAAAGAGCTTCTAATTGCTCTACATTCTGCTTCAAATTAATGTCACTATATAACAGTGTAAAGACACACATGACTATTTTGCAAAAATAGACCACCTTGTTTTGTAATAAGAGTTTAGTATTACGACGATATATTTAAAAAAACACCATAATTTACACAAATGAAGCATGCTGGACCTTCTGATGTTGCAACAGTGCAGGAGATAATAATAACGTGTACTTTGACACAGAGCAATGTGTCCCTGCAGCGCACAGAAAAATCACAGTGTTCAATCAACAACTGGTGTTTTATATGAAATTCTATTAAAATCAAGGCGTAAAAAAGAATGCAGTAGGTTATCATGTAATGATATAAGAGTTAATCTCATGCTGCATGTGTTAATTCTGTACATTACAGCAGTGTAAGGATTCAGTACTGAAGGGAAGAAAGCGTTAATCCAACACAATAGGTGTTAATTCAGCACTGACTAAATCAATTAAATTCAGTGATTCTCTCTCTCCCTCTCTCTCTCCCTCTCTCTCTCTCTCTCTCAGTAATATCAGACTAATAGAATACAGGAGCACATGAACCCACCTTGCAGCTCTCACAGGTGAGCAGGCCATAGTGATATCCGGACACCTTGTCTCCGCACACGGGACACATCTCATCCAGGTCTTCATCGTAGGAGTAGTCCATCATTTTAAACTGAGGGGCTGCAGAGAACAAGCATACACACAAACAGAGCTTAGAGCTATCCTTTCCCCCCATAAAGTCAGTTGTTATGAATTTGCTTGGCAAACGAGCTGAAAGTTTTTGCTCTATAGTTCTAAGCGCTTAAACACCCTACAGATGTGAAGACAAACCCACTGCTGTGGAGAGAAAAGAGTTTGAGGGAAATCTGCACAAAAAAAAAAACTGCGTTGTATAGTGTGGAGGATGGTGGCACACAGGGCAGCCATCACTTTCGATCTTATTAATATTCATGAGCGCTCGTAAATTGGTCGGAGAAGCGCGCGCGTTGGAGTGGCGGCTTTAGCCGTCGGCCGAGCCAAAGCTCAACTGCACTTTAACTGCAGGCTCATGTGTGAAACTAATTAATCCGTTTACTCTAACATTTATCTTTCACTCTTTTTGTCTCCGATGGAGCTTGGCTATATTTTGGTGTTTGCGCTAATTAATTTTTCCCTGGACCCAACATTTAAAACTTTACACGATGCTTTTAGGTGACGGGTCAAATTATATTGAATCATTTAAAAATATATATTTTATATAACATATAATAATTAAAATAATTTTATATTGTAAACAAAAAAATATCAAATGTTTTCGTCATTATTATAAAGGTAAGTTACGTTAAAATAAATAAATTAAATGATTTAACATTTTGCATGACCAATAGATAAAAACACCCTAGTTGCTTTTATGTTCGAGTTTAATTGCTTTACAATCTACAATCTATATAGTCTATTAATGATTACTAAACTGGGTGGGTTTTATTGCTCGAGCTCGTTTTACTTCTGTTTAACTTAAGAGTGTTGAGTTTACGTATTTTAGTCTATCCTTTATTGCGTGTGATAGAAAACAGATTTTTTGCAGCGGCGAAAATATATATGTTCACTTAAGTACATTAAAAATGAATACAGTTACCTTTTAACCCGAATCAGTGAAGCATTACTGTCTTTAGCGGGAGACGAAAATACCTCCGCATGAAATCTGTGCACGTGCACTCGTGATGAGAAAACAATCTCCGTTAAATTCCGCTTATTATTATAATTACATGACATTAATTCGCTTTAACAAAATTAGCGCAGAAACAGTTTGGCTGCAACTATTTATAGCTCATATGTGATAAAAAAAACTTTTCTAATCACGTTATATAAATGACGTAAAATTCAATCAGTGTGACTTCTGATTAATTTAATTTATGTCACTAAGGGAAAACGCCGCGTTACTTTTAAAAATATACATGTATCTGTTTTTATTTATAAAAAATATTTTTAACCTCCCGCTAATTAAATAAAATGCAATATATCGATTTTTGTCTGTTTAAAGTATAAAGTCAGCAGCTCTAAAATCAAATCAAAACCTGATAAAAAAAACTTTTTTAACTCACAATTTTTGCTCTTTTTTTGAGCGACATAAAAATCAGTAATCCCTCAATTTCAATTTCAGTTTTATCACAGTGACACGCAGTTCATATTTTCTCCAAGTATTTCCACAAGGCTTCAGCTGGATGATTTCCTGATTTAGTAGTTTAACAGCCTTAAATTCCAATTACCAAACCTTTAAAACAAAACAAAAAGACACACAAACAAACGAGAACCCAGTAAATACAGCAGTAATGGTTTGCCTGATCTAAGTGTAAAGTGACATGCAGCCTGTGCTCCACGGTCTTATGAAGTCTCACTGACAGCCACGTGTCTCAGTGCTGCGTCAAGCAACAAAATAAAAAAAAAAAAAACTCAAGCCAGGTCGTTTTCAGCAGGAGCCCTTACCTTGCATGTTTGAAGGAATATGGCCCTGCTCCCCATGCGACCGAGAGAGTCCCAGGCAGTCTGACTCGACTTTGGGCAGCATGACAGCTTCGCTAAAATGAAGAAGAGACGCCGCTCTGTCCGGCGATCCACCTGGACCAAGAACAACACCAGAGATGCTCACTCTCTCACATTCACACACACACACACACACACACACACCGAGCTTCGGAAATCCCGCGTGGTATGGAGTCTGTGACTACAGATGACAGCGGCAATGCCGACCGATGTAGAAGTTCATGTTGCCGTTGCGCGACCTGAGCTACTGCAGGCCTGCAGCGTGTACTGACCCGAGTCACAGACCCGAATGCGCGCTACAGCACTCAGAAGGAGCGCAGATGGTTGTGGGTTTTTTTTAGAGAAAGAGAGAAACGCACTTGATCAACTCATCAGCAAAGAACAATCAACAGTGCACCTAAAAATTTCTGTTCCTGCGGGTTTGCTATTCTATTTAGTGAACTGTCAAACAACTTTACGCTCGGCGGTGTGGCGCAGTGCTCTCTGTACGCGCAGCCTACGCGGAGACACAGTGAAGTTCAAACCTCTCCTCGCCGCTTTGTTTACGCCGCACCGACACGGCATCCACCAATCAGCTGCGTGCTCACGGTGTGACGTCACACCCCAAGTCCAATGACCTGCGAGGAACTGAGGCTCTTTGCGCTCGGACACCCCCCCTCCCCTCTCCCTCTCTCTCTAGCCGGATCACAGCTGTTTAACGCCGCTAATGACGGACCTGTAAAGCGCCTGAAGTCCTGAAGCACAGCGTTATGAGATGAAACTACTATAAACACCTTCTCCAGGGGCTCCGTGAGTTCGCTCCCAGCAATCACAGCAGGCCTTATTATTCTGTTATTATACTGTATGTAAGATGTGTCCCTTGACACGAGACATTAATTTGTCTAGAGTGGAAAAAACTAAAAAAAACAACAACAAACAAACAAAAAATGCTATAGCCATTAATTTTGCACTTTTAGTAAATTAGTGATCATTTTAATTTTGAGTTTTCTTCACTGAGTCCTGTAGCAAGTGAACTGCTAAGAAACTCATCTTTAACTTAGATCGAGGATCTATACTGTCTATAAAGAGTAACTTAGCTATACATCTATAAAGTCTATAGAGAGACAGTTTACGCAAAAAAAGTACATTTAAAATAAAATTTGTAAAATGATCTCTTAAAATTTAATTTATTCAAAAATCTAAATGAAATTCTGATTTAGGAACATAAAACTGTGCCACTATTACATTAGAATTTCTTAGAGTTTCGACAGCATTCATTTTCATTAGTGCAGTGTATTAGAGTAAAACACACCGTTATAGAGAAAAACACAATGTTTTAGAGAAAAAGAGTGAACCGTATTTGTGGGGTTACTGCAGGTAACATGCACACAGTATCCTTCATCAGCTCGGGGAAAAAACAGCAATACAACACATTTAATCTCTCTCAATCTCTCTCTCTCTCTCTCTCTCTCTCTCTCTCTCTCTCTCTCTCTCACACACACACACACACACACACACACATACACACACACACACAAACCTCCGAGACTATACAATTTAAAATTCATGTAAAAGTTAATTATTTACAATCAAAACAAGCAAAATTTTAATACTTTTTAAAACTTCTGAATTTATCTGACCTTATTTAGAAACTTTAGATAGAAAAACAACAATCATTATTATTATTATTATTATTATTATTATTATTATTATTATTATTATTATTATTATTATTATAAGTAGTAGTAGAAGAATAAGAGGAGGAGGAAGAAGGAGAAGTGGAAGAATAGTTCTAGTGCAAGTATTACTGATTGATTCACTTCTAATAAAAAAAGCCTGATTTAATTAACGATCCAAATACAAATGATTAAATTAACGAATTATTATCATAGTTATAATACTACTACTACTACTACTACTAATAATAATAATAATAATAATAATCATGATTATTATTATTATTATTTATTAATATTATTATTTATTATTAGTAGTAGTAGTATAAAAAATAATACTATAAAGCAATATTTTTAGAAATGCTATCACAATAGAATTATATAGATTGTAGCAAGCATAAATAAATAAATAAATAAATTTTATTTTAAATATTTTTCTATAAAATATTTATATAAAATATGTGACCTCATTGCGCGTCACTGCCTACTCAGTGGATTGCTTTATGATCATAAGGTGCTGTGTATCTTGAAGGCTAAATGATGAGGTCATCATTACTGATCCTTAGGCCTGGGTTTCACGTGGTTGCAGGTGTCACGGGAATTTTAATAGAAGAAATGCCGTATACCATCAATTAACGGCTTTTTAATATAATATTCTTTTTCGGATACTAAACTATATATAGCCTACTTACCTAAACACGGCACATCTTCACAGGAGTCACTTTGTCCTTCTTCACCCTCAGAACTCGAAGACATAGCAAACTGGAGCAGTTAGAGACCCACTCTTCAATGCTTGTAATGTTTAAAACAAATTAAAAACTTTTGTTCATTTTATTTTTTCTCTCTCACTAGTTCTGGGGTTATCACAGAGTTTCAGGGTTGAATGTGCACTGTGCGTAACGGACAGCCCGCATCTCACCACATGCGCCACGCGCCGCGCTCGCCTCGGTGACCCGCGTTCAAGAACCTGCAGTCGCATCTCACCGTCTTCCCAACGCCGAGATTCCATTGGGCAGCTTGGGTCACGTGGCCGCGCACGGCGTAATTACAGCCAGTTATAAAGTGACACACTGGTAGATAAGCGCGAGCTGACGGATTGTACTGAAGGAATGATTAACAAGGGAGAGGAGGGAGTGGGGTGAGGTGAGATCGCTGTGCAGCCCGAGAAAGACGGTAAAGGCGAGATCAAAAGGACGCATCCACAGGTTGATAAAGCATGTCTAACTTTGAACTGTGTCGGCAAACATTCTGAGTCACGTTTCCACAAAGCATCACAGCAGAAAGATCGTTAAATTGTAGAGCAAGCATCACATGTGGCTCTGGGGATTTGTTTTCATTCAGCTACAAGAGCATTAGTGAGGTTTGCCTTGTGCACAGGGGCATTTTCATGCTGGAACATTTCCTTTCAGTCTTAATTCCAGTGAAGGGAAACTGTAAGGCTACATCATGCATTTTGTACATTGTTTATCTGTATGTCTGTATTTGTATATCTACCCAACTGTGTGATTTCAACTTTGTCAAGGTTTTTTTGGGAAAAAAACACATATGGTTGTGATGATCTTGTGTCCACAAACTTTTGGACATATAGTGAATTTTTGTATGTTTGTAGTCGTAGTACTATGTTGCAGTGTTGTATGTTGTTACCTTCTTATGATCTTTTCTCACTGGATCCCACCCCTCACTGGATCTCTTCATGAATCAATAAATTTCTACTGTCATTTCAAAATACATATACTCCACTCCAGTTTTGGCTTAGATGGGATGAGTGGCCCAGTAAACAAAGGCCTGTTGACCAAGGCGAGAGAACCTAATGACACTGGCGGCTACACTGCCAACAGAGCATGACCATTCTGACTGCTATAAGTGGATGTGAACTGATAACAGGAGAGTACCTGAGAGCTCCTTGCTTACCAAGAGGATTTATCAACTTAGCCCTGTGTTCTTTCTCCTTTTTTTCTCCAGTGCCATTTTACGGCACAGAGTGGAGTCCAGCGCTAAAGACAGAGCTCTTTATAGCAGAATAAACCATGTCTAGGCCTAACATGTGGGGGTCAAGGTTTCAATCTTGACAGAGAGGGCTTCAGGAGCTAATGAAACAAGAGTCATGTACACCTACTGCAATACATTTTCATTTATTTATTCACATATGTGTCAAGAGGCATGTCTAGCTTTTTATTAAACTGGATGTTTTCCTTTTCTTTATAATTCATGCACGTCAACACCTTTGAAGGTAATAGTATAGTATAGATAAAACTAGGTGATTGTATATATATATATATATATATATATATATATATATATATATATATATATATATATATATATATAATTCATAGAATAGAAGACACCTGAAAATATAGACACATGCAATGCTAGTTTTATTTTGTTTAAATAACAAAAGTTCAATTTGTGTAACTGAACCCTTGCCAAACACCCTAACTGGTACTGCTATTAATTTCACATAATGTATTGAGATTTGAATCAGACATTTAGATAATAAATTGCAATTGCAAAGGTAAAAGCTGAGGGTTTTGAAACAAGCAGATTTTGTGTGTGGTGCTTGTGCATGTTTCCTGGCTGTGATAGAGCTACTCTTTATTTGCCATTATATTTACTGTGGGTGTGTGTGCAGGTGGGGATGTTATCATTACCACCCATGGCTTGTCTACTGCAGTGTGTGAAAGCCATGTTATGCTGACCTTCCCTGTAAAGCATAAACCCAGGAGATGAGTGAGAGGGAGTGAAAGAGTGTAGGGAAAGAAGTGTGTGTGTGTGTGTGCATGTGTGTGTCTGTGTGTGTGTGTGTGTGCATGTGTGTGTGTGTGTGTCGCCGAGTACTGCCGGCAGAGTAAACAGCACTCCAAGCCTGGGAAAGGGCTGGGATGAGTGCCATGGCACTTGTGAGTCATACCCCTCGGTTATCAGGTTTGTTTCATGGTTCTACCTGTGATATGTTTATTTTAGCATTCTTCTCTTCATCGCTTTCTCCGGATTACCACTGGCACGCATGTTCCCAGAGAAAGGAATGTCCAATCGGATTCCGTGTTTAATTAAACCCCATATGTTTTTCTCGGCTCCTCTCCTTTTTCTCTCTGGGTCCATGTGAGAGACAGCAGGAGGGGGGAAAGAGAGAGAGAAAAAAGAGAGAACATGTCCTAGCACTGTTAGATCCATTAGTAGGTCAAGCAACAGTCATTGTTCATTGCTTCCTATATGCTTCTATTTTCAAGAGCTTCAACGAACAATGGTGCTTGTGGGGCCATCAGGTGCTTGCAAAAAGCAAAACATAGCCGGTGAAAGTCTGAAGCGAAAGCTAGCAAGAGATCCACAAGGAAGCGGCGGGCTTGTATGCTTATCAACACAACAACAGCTTTCGCCATCTTCGGCCTGATAGAGGAAAACAGGTCAATCCTACGGTCGAGTGTTAAGTTCAAGTTTTATCTGCATATGCTTGTGGTGGGGAGTAAATATGAAAACAGCTGGGTTTGGAATGTCAGGTGGATACCGTATATTATCTCACCATGTGGATGATACAGATAATTGTTTATAAGCATGGACAATATGGAAATGTGTAATGACTTGTTTTTATGGTACCATGAACAATAGTATTTAAAAAAGATTACAAGTGAAAAGCCTTTTTTATTTGAAACAAAAAATGTCCTTGTGCATATGCATATGCGTAAAAAACAAGCATTTGAACATCAAAGTAACTGGAAATGCAATGATTTAGTCAATATAATTCAGTCGTATATATAATACTATGACTGCAGCGATTATTTTTCATAGACTAAAAACACATGCAAAACAAAACAGTGCACATCGCACACAGTTCACTCATTCATTCAGCATCATGTGTTTTCATAACCACAAATTCGCAATAAAAGCCTCTTGTGATCAGCTCGGATCTCCTTCAGTTCATCTCCAAGCTGAACGATGTGCCCTAAATCACAGGTGATGGAGCGACACTGACACGCTGGCCTCTCTCCCCTTCACCCGACCCCTACAAGGGCCATTCTCCCTCCTTCCTCATACACGTCCTGAGCAGCCGTGTGGAACAGAAGACCTGAACGAGCCGAGCCTGAGTGCCCTTACTCCCTTTTTCTCTACAGCAATAGCCCAATCTACCACTATGCTAACGACTCAGAACTGATAAGAGCTTACTAGGTGACCCTTAAGTATCTTTTGCCTGCATCACAGAAGCATTAAGATATTCTTTTCTTACCTCTCAAGGTCTCACACCGCACACCTCTGGCAGGGCAATTATCACCCTGTCAATACTGTTAAGCCATTTTGCCATTCTTGATGATATCTGCCTGAGTCAACTGTAACACATAATAAAAGCTAATTGCACATAACAACCCTAGATCAATAAATTACGATGGACCGTAGAATGGCCTTTAAAGGCATAAGAGGTGGAGATTTTTAAATGTGAAATGAACTTCTTATTTTAAAAGAAGTACACTGGTGAATTCAGATACTTCAGATTGCTTGATACTTGATATATGTGTAATCACACTAAAATCTTATTCACATTTACTTTCAAAGGTATCCCCAAAGCTTTTTGTAGAATATTTAGAATCTTTTATAGTTGATACTCTGGATATCTACAAGCCTGGACATCAGGAAGAGATGATAGAAAGAAGTTTGTCTTCCTCAAATGCACTGTTTGCTTC
Organism: Hemibagrus wyckioides; assembly: GCF_019097595.1. Lineage (NCBI taxonomy): Eukaryota > Metazoa > Chordata > Actinopteri > Siluriformes > Bagridae > Hemibagrus > Hemibagrus wyckioides. Next base: position 21,324,095 of record NC_080719.1, read on the forward strand.
TTGCTCTCCATCTGCATTTACTCTCCCTCTTTTTGTCTGTTTCTTCCATCATCAAGAGTAGGCATTGTGCTGCTGTAGACCACAGACTAATGACGACTAAATGCTTTGCCTAACCATTAACGCAGGACTGCTGTTTGAACAAGCCTACACACAGGAATGGCATTTATGGTGGGGGGCCAATTTTGATAGAGCACAATCTTCATCAGTTAGTCCCATCACACCGTGTGTGTGAGAGAGAGACAGATAGAGTGAGAGAGTCAGAGAGCAAGGGAGAGAGAGAGAGTTTGCCCAGCATTTAATGGCACTCTAACCTGAGAGCGGATCATTAACCCATTAGACTAACATGTTTCCACAGCTATCCCATAGGAGACTCTTTAAGAAGAGTGCCTTTTCTCCCAGCATTTCCAAGCTTACTGTAAACCAAAGACACAGGGGAGACATGGGGAGAAATCATGAAGCTCACTCTAATCTCACTTAGGTTCTCGTTTATTACAAAAAGTGTTAACAACTTTATAGGTTTAGGTGTTTATGACTTGTGAGAACATGAGTTTTGAAACCTCTCTAGATTACACAAGGAATTTATTGACTCTTGTAATTGGGAATAATAGTTATCATTACCACCTCACAGCTCCTGGGTCCCTGATTCAGCCCTGAGCTCAGGTTACTGCCTGTGCTGCATTTCGCATGCTTTCCCTGTATCTGTGTAGAACAGGTGCCCTGTTACAGACATGACATCCCATCCAGGATAAAATTTCCCAGTGTTTCCAGGATAGGCTCAGGATCCACTGTAGCCCTGAACAGAATAAATCAGCTACTGAAGATGAGTGAAGGAATATAGCAGTGAGCCAAAATGAGTCCCAAAAGTACTCTACACACTACAATGTGTCTTATACACTTGATGAATTGTACATGTAAGCTTTTATGCACAGATTTTAATTGCTATGAAAGATCTCAATGGGCATATCATGTTCTTTCTTATTCGTTGAAAACATTTCTAAAGAGCTGTGATATTGACATCATGTTGTTAAGGTCTGTGGGGTTGTGTTTGTTTTGGCTTGAGCAGGCCAGCATTGTATCGAGGAGTACTCCGTCTATTTCTTCCTTTTCTCTGTGGCCTGCTCTTCCTGTTTGGCAGCAGCCCCATTCTCATAGAAATGGAGAGCTGTATAAATGAAGCATACATCTTCAATTTGGGCTTACAGGCAAAACAATCACATGCTCCAGTGACAAGTGACAAGTGAACGAGACACAGTGGCAAAGTGAAACTGTAGCTTGACGGAAGTATGGACTGTAGAATTTGGGGGATCTGGATGTAAATTGGGTTTAATGGCAGATTCTTGCTGAGGCGGGGATTACGTGATATGAGAGGTTGGGAACGAGTTGTATATTTTCTGAATATGGCGGCTAGTGGAAACAGTTTGGGCTGCACTGAGGAGGACCACCCATGTCCTTTCTCTTCAGGAAAGCTCCACTGGCATTCATTAGAGCCATTTTCTGAGGTGGAATCTGTGGCCAAAAACACCTGTGAAGTCAGAAATCCTTCATTCATGCGCTAAGCAAGGGAGGCTGAGAAAAATAAAAATCACTCCCAGCTTCTGCAAAAATGTATTTCATTCCATATGTTTCTCATGCAGCAAGAAGGAAAATCACACATACGCTCTGTGTTGACGTTACTACGACATATGAACCGTATGGGGGAAAGAAAATCTTTTCAGAGCTACTCACAAGCCATTATGTGAGAAAATAAATGTCATTCTAGATGGAATTCGGGCTTCTTGCACAATCTGGGCTGCTGTGTGAAATATTTTACAAGAAATCGCTTGGATATAAATGGGGGTTCAATCTATCCCCACAGTGATCCAGGGACTTTATAGGGACTTTGGGGTGTTTTACCTCATGGAGACACCAATAAATCTGTCTCCTACAGAGATTCGTCTCCCAACTCGCAGAGGGAACAAATTGTGGCTTTCAATGGGGGCAAAAGAAGTGACCTGTCAGACCACACCATTTATCATGGGGACAAAATGCTTCTGCTCCTTTCTGCTGACCTCCTCCAATCTCCCAGCAGAGCATGTTCAGTAATTGCAAAGCTTTGAATATTTTGATTTAATCAATATTTGCTTATTCATTTGCAAGCCACAGAAGAATCTTTAGTATGGAAAGAATAACAAGGCTCTAGTCCACCACATTTAAAAGAAAACAATCATGAACAAATTGGCTGTAGCATTTATATAATGATGTACGATTTGATGAATTTTATAGACAGTGTAAATGTATGTCACTGGACTATAAAATGATGGGAAGTGGCGTGGCATCATATTTAAAGACCTTCCAATGATACAGTTCAGGGTGCCAAAAACAATTCCTATGATGAGTGCTTATGGATTTTATACTATGGCTGCATCATGTTTACAGAATTGCAGACAATTTACTTGTTGCTTAAAATCATTCCAAAGATAAATTGTTTAAAAGAAATATTTTAAATTCTTATTGGGTGTGTTTCAGATGTTAGATATGTCACTGTAAACTATAGTGTGTATTTAATGCTGCACCTCATAGCAAATACATTATTTACTTAATAATCTTCATTAAAAATGTAATCATCATCATCATCATTATAATTTATAGTACCTACATTTTGTTCTGTATTTATATGATATTTTAACATTATTATATATTTTGTGTTTGTGGAATTTAAGGGAAGTATATTGTTTGGCTGTCCATACTATCATGCACCCTAAGGATATTTATATTCCATGTATTGTTTCCCTATATATTGATGATCATTTGCATTAGCAGCCATCCCACATACATACTGACAGGTCTGTTAGTGTCAGCATATTTTAACTAATTACCTATTTAAATCACATTACAACACAGTGATAACTAACATCAATCTCAGCACTGATACCTCCAAAGCAGAGCCACAGCGTATGCGACTTAAAAACAAAATGACTTGACTGTAAATATTGAGTGTTAATGACTCTGAATACGTTCTAGAAGCCTGTCATGTAGTCATGTTAATAGTGTCAAATCTTATGTTTAATATTTAACCCCAACTCTGATTGTTCTGCTGATAAAGTTTTGACTGTTCTCATTTTATTGGCAAATTGTGCATCTCACACAGCCGAGTGTGATGAATGAGCTATCGACCTCTGGATGTCAATAAAGTGCATATATGGGAAATAAACTGAAGTTGTTCTCAATGACCGGTATCTGGGAAGATAAATCAAAGTAACAGCCAATAATAAATGCATCATGCTTCTCTGTTTTTAAGCCCTCTGGCAGGTGTATTGAATAGGAAGCCATGTGTGGATGAAAATGGAGCTTTATTGATCAGAAACAAGTGCACCAAAATCTACTGACATCCACGGATATGATCCTCTTCTACAAATCTCTAAAGAAACCCAAATTATGTGCATAGAATAGATGGTTTGATTTTGAAGCCATTAGCCAAAATAACACAAAGATAGGTCTATAGTGCTTGTTATATTCAAAATATCATAATAGCACTACATTTGGACTATGTCATGATATTTGTACAGTAATGGACTGATAAAGATTGTGATGGTACAAAAATCAGTACATCAGTGATGCTGTGCACATCAACCATCATTTCTCTGTTCTCAAACATTGCTGCATACCACTGAACTGAACTCAGCCATAAGTCTGGTACCAACCCAATTTAAACATCCTGGTCCTGAGTTAAGCACTAGCTATAGTGGTGTGGTCTCCAAATATTTTGTCTGTGGCCAGACAATTAAGGACTTAGGTGTGGCAGAGAGGAAGAATGTAGAAATTGGATCCACATCGAGGGCCTAGAGCCACACCCTGTAGTCTTGGCTTCCTGTTAAATCCAGTGCTTGCCCATATGCACTATTTAGGCGTCTTCTCCACTCTCCTGGGTTCTCCTGCATTGTTTTAACAGCATCCAGCCATCTGATGAGGTATATGAGGGGCCGTTGTTTGCCCTCGCCTCTATAACCTGTGGGACCCTAATGGGAACCAATCCATCAAAGCGGCAGACACCTGAGGTTTCCTGCTTCAAGATTTAGTTTCTGTGAATCCACTGGATTCTTGTATGCTGGAGTACAATATAAGTGACTCCTGAAAAAGCCAGTACCCTGAGAACACCATGAATAGTTCCAAACAGGAAAAAGTTCAGTCAAACCGACCACCCCAAGGGTCACAGTGACATCCTGTCTTCTGGAAGTTTCTGAAAATTAGGAACTATTGTAAAGAAAAAAAAGGTTTATGTGTACATGTACCCTGAACACAGAAGTAGCTGATGAAGTACTAGATGAAGTTTTATTGTGCAAAATGATCTGTTTTTTTTTCAAGAGTCGAATACTAGAAGGGGAAAAAACGTCTTTGACCTCAACAGGTTCACTGCAGCTTATAGGAGAAACCTGTACCAAATCTCTGCAATGGGAAAATATTACTGATTCGGCTGGTGAGAGAAAAAAAAAAAACACAAATAGAGTCATCCCTCAAAATGTATGTAGTCTACTGACGTTCATGAAATAGGCACTGCAGTAATGGACTCCTTTACCTTGACTTCTACAGATATTGGCCAATCTATGTAGAGCTCTTAGGGTAGTTTCTTTCACATTTTCTCTTTCTCATCAAACCCGTATTGTCTCCAGTCAGCTGATCGATGGGGTTTTGTCCTGAAGGAGACTGTGTCCCTGTAGATCCCACTCGACGAATCCTTTATTTCTTCTAATTAGTGATAGCTACTGAACAATCCTTGTGTAGAAAGTATAATAATAATAATAATAATAATAATAATAATAATAATAAAAATAAAAATAGAAGCAGTCAGTATATTACAGATATTCATTTATTAACTTTATTCATGTCATGACTTTTTTTTTTTTTTAGAATTCCCATAATCCACCTAAAAACAGTAAAATCGTTGATAAACTTGAAAGAGAATCTTGCTTTCTTTCAAATTTGAAGAGAACTTGTGATCTGTGATGAGAACCTTTAATTAATTCTAAAAAGACAGAGAACAATTTTCACATCATCTTCTTTTACAAACTAGTGCTAAACATTTCCAAACTCAGCAAGTTAACAGACATGACCAATTCTACCGGAACTTAAGCAGACAGACCTTTGTGGGCAATAGAGAGGAAACTAAGGAGGTGGTGGGCCAAGGGATTTCCTGTATCAATACGTTCAGCATGCACTTTTCCCCCATTTTACTATCAGTCTGAGGGCCTCCTCTGGCCAGCCTGCGTCTTCCCACATAAAGCACATCAGCATGTCTGTCCTCTGCAGCTTGAAAAGACTTCAGAGAGAGAGAAACCACTGAGGGGTCCTGTCTCAACCCTTCAGGGAAACAGAAAGAATTTTCTGCAGTTTTCCTTGCCTGTGGCATCCTTATTCACAATTCTTTAAACTACTAAAGTAGTAATGTGCTTCATCTGCATTGTAAGTCCTTGGTTCATTGTGTGATTTCAGAGTCTTCTGGATGCCACAGAAAGTATTTGAAAAAATGGATTTTTTTTCTTATAATGAAATCCATTCTACATTGAAAACAGGATTAGTTTTCTTGAATTAACAAAAAATTGATTTGTTAAATAAAAAAAAGCATACTAATGCATACATAGGGTTGATATCTTAATCTCATACCTTATCTCATCTTGAAAAAAAGACTGCTTGCCTTAGCAAAGAGAATTTCTATTTTCTTAATGAAACATTTGTGGAATAGAGAGAGACGGCTGCTGTACTCACTGAGGATAAGAGGTAAAAGGATGTCTCTTTAAACAAACCTGAACTGATCACATGAACATAACATTTACAGTTCCAGGTTAATGACACATCATAGCAAATAATGATGAGATAGCTGTCATACATGAGTCACTCTGGATAGGATTGACTGCTCAACACATGTAAATCCTGCTATTGTAATCGTCATGTCACATTCTTCTTTAATTTAAACCCCTCATACAAAGTGAATGTGATGCTTTAAAATTGACCTGGATTTTAATAAAGCCAAAATAATATAATACAGAGGATCATTTTCATGTCAGCTGGCCAAAGTGTCCCAGATTCAGACAGAACTCAGCAAAAACTCTGCTGTATGTGGTCTGGAGCAGAAGCATTCTGTAGTTTATTAACGTCTCCTCCCCCTAAAATAGAAAGGAACCAATTAATCCAGACTGGCCTGTGGCTTGAAAAGAACTAAACATGCCATGGTTTGCAGTACTTGGCATGGCTGTGCTCCATCCCTCCCCACTTTTCCAACCATGTCAGAAAGTGGAGAAAGAAAGAAAAACAAAAAATGTGAGGCCTGGTGCAAAACTCCAGAGTCAGTTGAGTTGCCCACACAGGGATTTGGGGATTACTTCTGGATTACCATATTTCAAACATCCTGCGGTACAAGAGCACATTAATCAGAAGTGAGAAATGCCACGTTCAAATTATGAACCAGAATTACAAGCCTGAAGGAATTTCACATAAAAAAGCCTGAAATATGAAGAACTGGTTGAAAAATTGTAAAAAGAATATTGCTGAAAAATTAGTTCCTTTTCTAAATGTGTCTCATCACAGACACACTGTGAATTGAACTGAATTAAACTGAATCAGTTTAAATGGATCAAACTGATGACCAGAAACACATCGGTTTAGTTTCTTGAGTTTTTTTTTATATTATTTTTCTCAACAGAAGTCATCATTCTTCCTGTATTTAATCTGGAATTAGGATTCAGAGATCATCATCCATGCCTTCCTTTCATCCCGTCCTGAATACTCTCTATTTATGACTCAGCCAGTCACCTCTCTCGCTCTCTCTCTCTCGCAACTTGCAAATATTGCAAACCTTAATTAATTCCTTAATTATCCTGGAAGCTTGTCCTGCTCATCCACTGAAAAAGTTCATAGAGAGAATGGGACAGTGGTATCCCAGCTCCAGCAGGCCTCTGTTAGCACATGTTGTGTTTGGTTTTTTGACAACTAGATGCAATAATAACTCTATGGATGCGTGTGTGTGTTAGCACATGTGACTGGTCAACATCTAGGCAGGGCGAGCCAGTCAATGGAACATCAAGGTTTATCTGTCTAATAGTGACACTTTTTCAAATCGCTGGTCACTGAAAAGATGGAATTGATATTTCAATGTAATTGAATGTATGAAGTTGTAAAAGAGAACTTCATGAAGATCAGTGATTGTGGAACAGTCCTTACTGAGGAACCACCACTGAAATGCTCAATTTGAGTATCTTTGTGTATTATCTGTCTTTTAGTTTCTCCAGTGTACAGATGTTTGCTACAAATGTTGTAGTAGTTACAACAAACAACTCCTTCAGTGAAGAGTGATGATGATGATGATAATGATGTAAAGTAACACATTAAAGCTGATCATTTACTGGCTGTGTTAATTAATTTAAAATGCATGCCAGAGCTCTGTAGATACTCTTCCTACTACTTCATACTTATAGGGACAGTTTATGGTTTTATCTCATTTGTATGGAATTAATAAAGGTTTATTATAATCAGCATCAGCCCTTTTTTATATCTAAATTCAACAACTGTTTCATTAATTTCAATCATTTTTATCAACTGCCAGAATCCCATGATTGTCAATGTTAAGATACTGAAACAGCACTGAACATAACACTAATGACATCTATGTTCATATTATTAGTTGTTACTATGGCAGCAAAGAAGCAATGAGGCTTAGAGAAAATAAAGCTCATCTCCACTTACAGAATCCTGGATTTGAAGGTTAATATTTATGAGTATCTCCTGGTTTCACTCCCTACAGGTTCAGAAGTACTTTGCTTGCACAGCTGATGAAGGAATTTTGGCTCATGTCCTGTTTCTCTTGAAACTTATGAACTACACTGCATTTTCTTTCTTATTTTTTTAGAAAAATATGTATTACTGAACTAAATAGCAGTTTTTCCCTCTGGTCAGTTGCCTCTAGTATTTGCTTCTTGCCTCTCTGATTCCTCTGGTCATGCTTTGTAGAAAATAATGATTGTTCATGAATGGATTTAGAAAACATATTTAGAAAAAAAAATAGTGATATTTATATATGTAAGTCATTAATATAATCATTTATATAGTAAAAGTCATTAAAACAAACAAACATATTAAGTAATGAGCCACTTTTTAAAAAAAATCATTCAGACTCTTTGAAACAACAGAAGCAATGAATCTATGAGATGTCATATCGTGATAAACTGATAAATGGAAAAGTACTGATTTATTTGTTCACTGTTCACTGTAATCTATTTCATCTATTTATTATTTCTGCACGATTTGCTTAGCAATTGTGGATTTTTTTATTTCTAGTTAGTTGTACTAGTTGCATGCATGTATTATATCTATACACGTCAACATATGCATGTAAACAAATCTGAAAGAAAGATGGTTTCAAATGTTTCTGTATAAATTTTTTATAAATTGAAACAAAATCAAATCAATATTTTATATCACTGACTGTGTGTGTGTGTGTGTGTGTAATATCACAGTGTCTGCACATCAGTACGAGTCCAACAAGTGAAAACCAGCATAATGATGAGTTTCTGTCTAGTAACCATTCGGAAACTCTGGTAAATAGGAAGTTGTGAGTAAAAATCAAGTGAAGATAAAAAAAAAAAAACCCTTGCCAGGCTTTTCTACAGCTTTCTCAGCCTCAGGAAGAGATAGGAAGTACAGGAACAGGCTTGATCAATGTCATAGTGTGCATAGAGGAAGAAACAAAATGGAAGGGTGCAGAGAGCCTGGCTATTTTTGCGCAGTCAGGCGGAAATGGGATGCGGCCCAGAGAGGAAACAGATAGGCTAAAGCTTGTCGCATGGTAACCTTAAGCAGGAAAGAAGCCTGAGTCGTACTTTTTACAGATCTGTTGGAGTGAAAACTGAGTGAAACAAAACTGTCAAAACTCTAAAACATACCTGAGCATAACAACAAGACTATAAATGAAGGGTATACGTATATAAAAACTCTTTTTAATGAAATGAAATGAAGCATATATGTGTAAAGTACTTTTACAAGCTGATAGTTGAAAAGTCAGTGTTAAGATGATATCCTAAATCTAGACTGACCACTCTTCCCTTTCCACAATTGATTCATAATGATAAAACATGGTTTAGAATAATTTTCTATGTAGGTGGTATTCCTGCAGCATATGCTTTATTAGGAGGAAGTAAATCTTCCATCTGACAGCTCTACAGTGGAGAGCTCCTAAAAATATGGCCCATGCAGCCCAGACCAAAGGGGCTGCCCGTGTGGTCTCACCTCAGTCGCTCTCAGCTAATACCTCAGCTGCACAGTCTCACGTCATTTTAAAGGAGGAAATACATTTACCTTTTTTTCAAGAAAAACCAAAGTCCTAGAAAGAATGCTAAATAATTATTTTATATATCATCAACTATTATATAATTATTCAAAATAGCAATGATGTAATTAAAAGAGAAGCAAAGTGATGGCTTGATTAGATCACATTTTTTTTTGCTAGGTTTTGATTCATTTGGCAAATCCTCCATTTCTCCTTATGAAAATTTTATAGCTTTTGTTTTGCAAGCATTTCATAAAACCAACTCCATATTCTCTTTCAGAAATTTAGATATGTGATATTGCCCAGTCTTATATGCTTACATTTTAAAAGCATATCCAAACACTTCATTTAGTCCAAATGGGTCTTGCGATTTTTGAACTCTCTCATAAGTGGTGGTGGACCACAGTGTTTAGATGGGGGCGGTCAGACACACTGTCCTGTTGCCCCATTTCACAGACCGCAGGGCGAGGAAGGCGCTTGTTCAACATGTTTCCCTTTCTACTGGCCAACTCAGCTGTACCTCCCAAGTGTTTCTACACAAGATGACAGTCTAGGAGAGCTGTATAGCTGATTAAAAGTCATTCATTTCTAACTGCTCAGTCTATAACTATCTGGGGCTAAATTGGTTTCATGTGAACAGAGGCAGAACTAAGCTCTGATACTATAATTTCATTGAAATGTGAATCCTACTATGGAATAAAGTTGAAAAGAATGAGAAATGAGAAATGCTTGTATTTCAGAATTGCTGTCTTCCTTCAGACAAGACAATTGCTGTATGCAGATTCATTTAGAGCAAAATGTGTTCATTTTGCCAGTCACAAGGCTTATCATGCTATGTCATGTACCAAGTATATTTACACTATATTGCCAAAAGTATTCGCTCACCTGCCTTGACTCGCATATGAACTTAAGTGACATCCCATTCCTAATCCATAGGGTTCAGTATGACATCGGTCCACCCTTTGCAGCTATAACAGCTTCAACTCTTCTGGGAAGGCTGTCCACAAGGTTTAGGAGTGTGTTTATGGGAATTTTTGACCATTCTTCCAGAAGCGCATTTGTGAGGTCACACACTGATGTTGGACGAGAAGGCCTGGCTCTCAGTCTCCGCTCTAATTCATCCCAAAGGTGTTCTATCGGGTTGAGGTCAGGACTCTGTGCAGGCCAGTCAAGTTCATCCACACCAGACTCTGTCATCCATGTCTTTATGGACCTTGCTTTGTGCACTGGTGCACAGTCATGTTGGAAGAGGAAGGGGCCAGCTCCAAACTGTTCCCACAAAGTTGGGAGCATGGAATTGTCCAAAATGTCTTGGTATGCTGAAGCATTCAGAGTTCCTTTCACTGGAACTAAGGGGCCAAGCCCAGCTCCTGAAAAACAACCCCACACCATAATTCCTCCTCCACCAAACTTTACACTTGGCACAATGCAGTCAGACAAGTACCGTTCTCCTGGCAACCGCCAAACCCAGACTCGTCCATCAGATTGCCAGATGGAGAAGCGCGATTCGTCACTCCAGAGAACGCGTCTCCACTGCTCTAGAGTCCAGTGGTGGCGTGCTTTACACCACTGCATCCGACGCTTTGCATTGCACTTGGTGATGTATGGCTTGGATGCAGCTGCTCGGCCATGGAAACCCATTCCATGAAGCTCTCTGCGCACTGTTCTTGAGCTAATCTGAAGGCCACATGAAGTTTGGAGGTCTGTAGCGATTGACTCTTCGAGTCAAGTTGGCGACCTCTTCGCACTATGCGCCTCAGTATCCGCTGACCCCGCTCCGTCAGTTTACGTGGCCTACCACTTCGTGGCTGAGTTGCTGTCGTTCCCAAACACTTCCATGTTCTTATAATACAGCTGACAGTTGACTGTGGAATATTTAGGAGCGAGGAAATTTCAGGACTGGATTTGTTGCACAGGTGGCATCCTATCACAGTTCCACGCTGGAATTCACTGAGCTCCTGAGAGCGACCCATTCTTTCACAAATGTTTGTAAAAACAGTCTGCATGCCTAGGTGCTTGATTTTATACACCTGTGGCCATGGAAGTGATTGGAACACCTGATTCTGATTATTTGGATGGGTGAGCGAATACTTTTGGCAATATAGTGTATATATAAATAATGCTACAAAACAACTATTGCCTGAAACTCTATCTGTAGTAGGATAGAAACAGATAGATCAAAATTTGTTGTATTTATTTTCCATGACCACCTTTCTTAATTATAGTAATCTGCTTTATGTGATGTCAATCACATCTGTGCCTAGTTTCCTCACCTGCACCATCTCTTCTGTCCTGACCTCCCTTCACTGGCTGCCAGTTAAATCAATCAAATTAGGACTACATTATCTTTGTCTTTATATCTCTGCACATCATGGCACTGAGTTATATATCCCACCACCTCTGCACTCATGGTGTCTGAAGAGCTATAACATCTACTAAAAAGTTGTGTTTAACTATTCCATGGATTTTTTTTTCTTAGGTTATGGAACAGACTAACATGATTTGATATGGTCATCCCTCACAGTGTTTCAATCCAATTTAAAAATGTTATTCTCACAGATTTGTCTTAGCTTGGCTTTTAAGTGTGAAATATAAATAAAGGTATCGACTTGGCTGATCAGAACTCAAATACCAACACATAATAACAGAGAATTATAGGGAGTTACTCTTACAACACTGTCACCCTTGAAGGAAGTATGGTTTCCTCATTCCTCATCCTAAATCCCAGTTTAGCTCCTGATAAGCAGAACTCACTGCATTGTATTTTACAATTACCCCATTACCACTTTATTAACTGATTTGTCCTGGAAAAGGTTGCAGCTGAGCTGTAGGATGCCCTGCTGTGGAAGGAGAGATGGATATCGTGTAGAAGAGGAAGAAGGACATGACATGATATTGGAAAGGGACATGATATGGGATGGAAGAGAGACATGCAGTGGAAATGGAGAGGGCCACAGTGGAATGAGAGGAAGGACATGTGAACTATACTAACATGTGAGTCCCAAAGGACAAAAGGTCAAAGGGACAAGGTCAAAGGGACATGATGTAGAATGGCAGAGGGATATGGCGTGGAATGGGAGAGTTTCATAGTTTAGAACAAGAGAAGGACATGAACATGAACCTACTGTGGAAGAGGGAAAATGTCATGTGACCTGAACTAACATGTGATTCCCAAAATCTTTCACAGGTGTTCAATTTGAGTTCTGTGACTATGATGGACATAGAATGTGATTTATCATTCAACGATTCAGTGAGGCCTTGTGCCATGTGGATGGAGCATTTTCATCCTGCAAGAGACTTCAGATCATCAGATCATCAGAATAAAAACTTTTAAAGAGGCATAATTATATAATATTATATTATATAATACAATATTATATAATATTATTATAATATTATAATATAATTATATAATATTAAAGGATAAATACATTTTAGTTTAGTTTATTTCTTTAAAGTGGATTAGTTTTTCCATTTATTTGATGCCTCTCTGTATAATGGCTCACCTTCAGGTCTTCTAAAGACACATCACTGAACAACCGCACAGTCATGCCCATACACTCTCTCATGCCTACTCTCACCAAAAAGCTATTACATATTTATGTAGCCATGAAGTAAGCACATTTATTTGACCAATACATTCCTCAAAGGTGATAGCAGCTAGCCTGTGGAAGCATTACAGCATCTGATTTTAAAAAGGCTATTTATTACTCTTCAGGACGTGCTGACCTCCAATTCGCAATTTAGTCATCTAGGTTTTATTTGGCACGAGGCAGTCAATTAATGCATAAATACTTTAGCACACTTACAGTAAAAGAAAAGATGGATATTGATCAGCTCCATTATTACAGACACATTCCCCTGACAGCGATGTAATGAACCAGAATGAAGATACTACACACCATAACCACAGGCTAAAAACCATAAAGGTATTTTATTACAGCATGATTGATATCTATCTATTTTAGCTAACATTAAAAAAAATGTATTTTAGAACAAAATAACACATAACAAGGCCTGACAGGATTTAAACAAAGCAGGTCTGTAATTCTTTCTTTTTTTTTTTGTTCTTCATGGGCTTCTAACTGATAAAGTGCACTTCATCCAAAATGAAGGTATATTAATATTTTTAAAGATCATGAATAAGAGCTGCAAAGTGGTACAGCATGTAACGTTTCCTCCTCACAGATCCAGAGTTCCCAGTCTAATCCCAAGCTTGGGTTACTGTCTGTCATTTCCTTGATGTATTCCCATGTTTCTCCCAGTATTCCAGGGATAGGCTCTGGATCCATCATGTCCCTGACTAAGATAAAATGGTGAATGAATGATTGTGAATAACAGCCCCTCTCAAAATTCTAAGATATGAAATTATTAAGATATTAATCTCAGGGAATACGTCTTTGCCTCATCAAAAATATCCCTGTCTCCTTTTTTAGAAATACTTGTATAATATCCATTAAAAGTCTCCCCTTAGGACAGGAGGCAAGAGATAATTGTAATGATTACAAAAAAGATCAAATATTATGATAAATCTGCCTATTATACCGAAATGCCTGCTCAGGAAGAAGAAGCATTGTATGTGTAGTCATCTTGACCTCACAGCCATATTGTGATGAAGCAGCAGAAAGGTGAGACTCATTTCAGCTCTGCTTAGACGTGCAGTCCTGCAGTGACCCAGGCAGACCTCGCATAGACCTCGCTGGCTTAAAGAAGTCAGCATTCTGCACTAAGACCAGGGTTATACTTGACGCATGGCCATGTGTACACGTGGGTATGTGGCAGCTGTGCAAGCAACACAGTTCACATAGTTCCCTGAATGCCATTTTCACATCTGGAAGATGAACAGCTCTGTCCACTAGGGGGCAGGTCAGGCCAGAAACGTACCTGGCCAACACCTGAATACCTTCTAAAAAGTAAACATTGAAAGCAGAATTTAAAGCTGTGATAATGTCAGCGTTACCAAAAGAGATAATACATAAGGCCATTAAACTGATCTTGGACATTACAATGTACAGTACCTTGCATAAGTATTGACCCCATGAACATTTCTATACATTGTATAACCTAAAACTGAATGTACAAACATGTACATACACCTGTTTCTGGAAAGCTTCAAGGTTGTTGAGGAGCACATCTCAACACACAGCATCCTGAAGACATGTCAAAGATTTAAACATGGTAAGAAAATTATCACTACTGAGTACACAAATAGTCACACTCTCTGGTCTGACCCAGATGAGGATGGATCCCTTCTGAGTCTGGTTCCTGTCCAGGTTTCTTCCTCATATCATCTCAGGTAGTATTTCCTCACCACCGTTACCTCTCACTTGCTCATTATGGATAAATATAGATTAAAATTATAACTTTTTTTTACCTTATTATATAACTTATATACCATATATATTATATTATATACCATATAACCTATATATACCACCCGAGAACATGAACAAGGTTATTACAATTACTCACTATTTCCATATTCCACTTAAAAAGACTACGTGCAAAAACACCAACAATCGCAACAGGAACAACAGCAACAACAAGAGCAGAAACATCAATACCACCACCAGTAACAACAGCAGCATCAACAGCAGCATCAACAACAGCAGCAGCAACACCAACAACAACATAGGCTATGTAAATAAACAAAATTGTTTATGGATGTTGTATAGACGTAGTTTGGTATTTCTAAAAGGCACTGTAAAGCATTTCTGTGGTAATGAGGAATATCATGCTATATTTGAATACCATCACAGTTCATTATAACCATGGTAGTAACATAACAGATGGTTTTAACAGAACTAGGACACCTGGAAACTATATAAAGTGCAAATTCATGAGAACATTAGAGCAAGTTAACTATCAGCTTTTATAACCTCGTCTTGTAAATATATATGCCAAGGAGTCCATGGTGGTCTACTATTGCACTTTCCCAGTGTTTTCCAACCACAACTTATGAGCTAACTTTATGTGACACGTGCTGGGGAAGAGTGTCCATAGCAATTAGACCTGAGAAGATGCTACTTTGGTCCTAAAACTTCTAAGCACTATATTTTTCCATAATTACACAAAACTTAAGTTAAGTTTCCTTGCTCTTGCATCAAATTCCACTTTGAGAGAAGTGACGTGTGTGTGTGTGTGTGTGTGAAGTCTTAGCTGGTACTGAGGCTCAACCCCTCAGAGAACTCAGAGAAGAACTGCTTTTCAAACACCAGTCACTTAATCCAGTATCCAGTAACAAAATCAAGTATCTGGAACTCTGTGGAACTGCAAGTCAAAGTAAACTGAAGTAATATCAGGTCTAAAATAGAATGAAAACTGATGGAGAATCTTCTTGCTGTCAGAAATCCAAAGCAGAAACAATTCTTTATAATGTACATGACCTCACTATAGAAAAAAATATATTTTCACAAGTAAATTATAGTTGTGTCTCTTGCTGGCTTTTCTTCATCTTCTTCTTCTTCTTCTTCTTCTTCGTTTATAATTATTACTATTAAAGCACAGTTAACAGTATTGTTTCGGCAATTATTTAGTTAATTTCGGCAATTAATTGTTATTAATATTATTATTGCATATACTGCTTTTGTATATTTTACACATTATGACCTCAAACTGTGGAAAGGAGGCTAGATAACATTACTTCATCTACCACCAGAGAAGATGAACATGGTTATTATGATTACTCACTATTTCCATATTTAACTTAAAAAGACCAGTTCTCTATCCGTCAGTCATAGCAGATTGGGAAAAAAGCAAGCTGGTAGGTCATGTGATGCATGAAGTTAAGAATATTGTAGTTTGTTATTCGGTAAGATTTCGGGACCAGCTAAATGTCCTACAAGGTCAAACTAGTCAGACTCATCTGTGGGAATAATACAATAATAACAACAACAGCAGCAGCAGCCACAAAGATGTTGCTATGTCATTTTAATGTTAAACTGTAACTCATGTATGTCTGTAGATCGCTTGTGTATTTGAGGAAGTGTTTATTTAGGCTTCTCCCTGCTAGATTAGGTTGTTCAGTTGTTTATATCTAAATTGGGAGAAAATTAAGTACAAATGTTCAGTGAAGTACCTACTGTAATGTAATAAAATGTGCATTATACCATGATACAATGTTAGTATGAAATTAACAGTAGCTACAATGATGTACATTATTATAGTTCAGGTGTGTGTGTGTGTGTGTGTGAATCCATTTGTCCCTTTCAGGGCCCCCAAAGCAATCAGTCCGTCAGTTGGGAATGAGCTAACTAATTTCCCTCCCTCCCTCTCCCACCCCCTGTTCTTCTCTCAAGACGGATGCTTTGGGTAATAAGGATAATCAATAGACTTCCTCACTCACTGCAGTCCTCCCGCATTATTAGCCATTTGTCATTAACCATCAGCCTTTCTTATCCGACATCACTATCTTGTTTACATGGTGCTCCGGGCCTCCTCTGTGTCCGCACCCGTCAAGATTACCCAAGGGCCTCTCTGACGCACACACACACACACACACACACAAACACACATACACACACACACACAAACACACACACACACCCTTTCTCACTCTCCCTGGGGTGATGAATAGATACATCTACACACTGACAACTTACACATGCACACTCCTGTTGTGATTTACCTCAAGAAAATTAATCAAGCGATGACAAGACAAACAAAGTGGAAGAGACTGAGCAAGAGACAGAGAGAGAGAAAGAGAGAGAGAGAGAGAGAGAGAAATGAAGTAATTTTCCATCCTTTGATTTCTCCAGAGAACTGTCTAGAGAATGTCACGTAATTTCTTAATTAATTAATTGGTGGCAGGAGACCTGATCATCTGATCATCTGAATGTTCTCAGTTTATTTTCCTCTTTCAGCCCTGTCCCAGGAATATAACTATGATGTATATAACGTCTCCCCATGCAGCCATGTTGCAGCTAATTTCGTTTTAGTGTTAATCTTTTGTCAAAAATACTTTCTTTCTTTCTTTCTTTCTTTCTTTCTTTCTTATCCTTCATTTTTTTAAATTCTTTTTTTTTATTCTTTATTATTATGTTTAGTTTTGGTCTAAGATCACTTCTCAAACTATCAGTGAACAGCTTGTATTTAGTTAGAAAAATAATTTAATCGCTTACTATTTTAAAGATTATTTTATTTACAAAAAAAAAAAACAATATAGTCCAAATGTTGATGTGTGATGAGTCCATGTGTCTGTATATTTCTTTTGCTCAGTCTTTTCAGCTTTCATCTGAAGTAAATCAAACCATGAGTAAATTAAGCAAAGATAGTAGAGTTTAGACTAGTTTAACTAGTCTAGTTTAACTAATGCATTAAGTCTTTAAAAACATAAATAAAATTACTTAAAAATGTGCACTGTAATTACACATTATTTGTAACAGACAATCACTTAAGAGTGCTAGCATTTGGTGCACACAGTGGTTAGTACTGACCAACAGTGTTCCCAGGAAGGACAACAGGGACAACATAGACGTAAAGGTTAGCCCTTCTGGTCCAACCCCACAGAAGAGCTACTGTAGTACAAATTACTGCCAAAGAGAATGCTGGCTCTGAACAGAAAGAAGTCAGGACACGCAGTTTGCTTTGTATTGAGCTGTGTAGCTGTAGACCAGTCAGACTGCCCATGATGGCCCCTCTACACCACTGAAAGCACCTACAAAGGACATATGAACATTAGAACTGGACCATGGAGGAAGAAGGTGGTCTGGACTGATGAATCACATTTTCACTATGGGAAGAAGGTGAGCCGATGGAGGCAGTGTGATGCTCCGGGCAGTGTTCTGCTGGGAAACACTGGGTCCTGCATTCATGTGAATGTCACTTTGACACGCATGACCACTTCATGGCAACAGCATTCCCTAATGCCAGTGGCCTCTTTCAGCAGGATACTAAGGAAGTTCTGAGGGTGTGTTTCAATCCAGATTTGTAGCAAGCTGTATTTTTCTTTTTCTTTCTTTTTTTTAAATTTTCATTAGTAAATAAATCCAAATTAATATAATGATATGAAAATTGTAATTTGGCCAGTTAGCTGTTGGTGAAATAACTATATAATAGTTAAACAATGTACCCATTATATGGGAGTATTATTTAAATCATTATCTTCCCAGCTCTCAACAAAATTGAACACTTACATATCAGACTGATATCTCTGGCTCGTAAATGGAGAAAAGTTTACACTGTTGTTGGGAGAGCGCAAGTTCAAATCGTGGTGATGCCACAGCCGTCTGGGGCCAGGAGCCAAGAGGGCAAATCTGTCTGTGCTCTGAGGGTGGGAGGGATGGCATACTCTTCATGCTGACTTCAGGTACTTCATCATCTCTGGTTGGTAGCTGTCATGTGGGTAGGAACTGGCAAGAGCACATTGCAACAAAAATGGCTAAAAAACCTGTCCATTATCATCAAAACCGCAATCAGGGGTGGAACCTGTTGCGGTTTTCTGATGTTGTGGCTTATCAGCCTCAAGGTTTGGCATGCTGTGTATTCTGACATGCTTTTACACTGACCACTGTTGTAAAGAATGGATATTTGAGTTATCATCCTTTTCCTGTCAGTTTAACCCAGTCTGGCTTATCTCCTCTGACCTCTCACTCTCAGAGAACCGCTACTTTTATTTATTTATTTATTTATTTATTTATTTATTTATTTATTTATTTATTTATTTATTTATTTATTTAGTAACATTCTCTATAAACTCTAGACACTGTTTTTTAGAAAAAGAAATCTCAGGAGATCAATATTTTAGGAAATACTCAAACCAGCCTGTCTGGAACAAACAACAAATGTTAAAGTCAAGACTTTTTCACCATTCTGATGTTAGATGTGAACATTAAGTGGAGCTCTTGACTTGTATCCGCATGATTACATCTTTTTATGAATGTGCTTGTGTACACTAGCAAAGCGGTCATTGATTTTAAAGTTGCCTTTGAACATTTTATCCAATGGTGAATGGACCCTAAATGCACCAGCAACGCAACAATCTCACACTAAACTTCCTAAGCAAGAAAGTAAGTAACTTCACACAAACGGAGACAAAAAGTTGCTGTCCATGTCTGACATTTTAATTAATTATTCATTAGTCCAAATATCTTTACATTTTCTCAGTGCTCTTGCGTACAGGTAGGGTGATTTTTTAAATTTGTTAAACGTTCACGTTCATCATTGAAATAAATAATTTATTTTCTTGTCTCTACTTGATTTCTCTTAAGATTTCCATTGTTTATAATCATTTTAAGGGATTAAAGATGAGCTTTGAAGAAATATTTCACTGGTAGACAACAAATACCTCAACCGTGACTTGGAGTGATGGCAGTAAGTTAAATCTACACTGGAACAGTGTACCAGTTAATTTAAATGACAGGTAGGTTAACAGGTACACGCCCTCTTTGATTTGCCTGTCTTTGATTTGCCTCTCAGTCTAGTCCAGGGGGAGCCAGAGTCTCACCCAGGGGCCAACGGTCACTCGCCAGGGCTGTTTGTCTGCAGTGATACAGCTCTAAATGATATGGCCCCTTTTGATGGTTGGCTAATTTATCACCCACTTTGCTGAGTTAATAATAGATAAAGATGGAAGGCTTGTCTGCACATCATGACTGGGAGTCACAGCTCTAATCAGGTCGTCATCCTCGGTGAGTAGCAAAGAAGCAGGCTGGAGATGTTCATGCTCATAGGTCATGCTAGTATTGGCATCTCTGCACGACGTTGATAAACGTGGTCAGTGATTACAGTCTGCACTGATTCTCTCAGCAAGGTAGCTCACAGCATGAGAAATGTAAAGATTTGAAATCATCATGAATGTAAATGAGTTTGAGAAGTCACATAAAACACTGGACAAGGATGAGATCTGCACATGCTCAGATTTACTACTTCTACAATCTTAATAATAGACTGGTTTAAATAATGAATCAAAATAATCCATTTTCTAAACTATTCAGCAAATTAATGTAGTAATAGTAGTGTCTCTCTAAAGCAAAGGGTAACTAGGGTTAGTTCATAAAAAAAGGAAAGCTCCCTTTGAAAGATTCCCTCGATGAAAATGTGGAATATAAATAAAGCAAGGTCCTTTGGAAGGAGAAAAACTTCCTTCCTGAAGGTGTCATCCAGGGGGGAAAGCTCACTCCAAGCCACTCTTAAATTCCCAAAGACTGTTCTGTCATCAAACTCCCAACTGCTTACTTCAAACAGGCAACGGCCAGCCTTTTTTTCTCCCACCATGACCGGTGCCCCCCTTTTCCTTTCATCTGCAGACAGGGACCAGAGTCAACAGCCTGAGCACTCACTCCGCAGGAATAGGCATAACACGCTAATAAGATCAGGAAATAAGATCAGTGGATTTGGGTCGCTGATTGATGATAAGCAACAGCATATATTTGCAGTCAGGAGTGCAGGGTGATGTATTAACTGTGCTTAGATCCACTACAAAATGAGGTCACTGTTTTAATTACTGCTTTGTGGAAAACCGTTAGTATAAATGATTTTGCTCTAGCAGCTGTAAAACTGCTTCATGGCGTCTCAGGAATTGTTTCCTTGCCACTCTCGTTTCTGACTTGTTCATTAGATAAGTTTTAAATCATATCTGATTTCTGTGAAACTGCTTTGTGACAGTGCCCACCTGTTAAAAGTGTGGAATAAATAAAATTGAATTAATTTTATTTTTTTTTATTTTATTTAATTTTATTAAGTGGAAATCCTTTGACATACTCACTACGTATTATGACTGAGTCTTGATCAAGTGTATCAGTAATTTCATTGTTCTGTATATTTTTTCGTTTAATCTTTTTTTTTGTAAAATTATTATTTCTTTTACTTATTTGTTGTACCAGTGTTACAAGAATAACAAAATAAACTGCTGGACATGGTCAGGGTGAAGTTTTCTAATCCTGTGTAGAAACTTTATATTTCATATAAAAATTTGTCTTTGGCTTTAAGTAATATCCGTCTAGTGATTCACAGATTTGGTTTATGTACCCTGTTTTCTTAGAGCATTCCATGTTTTAGTAGCCTGCTTTTTTTCTCTCGCTCAAAAACATTATATTCAAAAATTCCCACCAAAGAATTTACTCACAACACGCTCTGTGCACCTGCTGACAGAACAACAACAATCAATTCTTCTGAGTGCGTGTTAAAGTCTACTTAGAATAAATGGCAAGAGACTAAATGGATGTACGTTGTGACCCTCAGCAGCAACCCGCTTTAATGACATGCTTTCTCCTGGCTCTGGACGATCATCCCGTACCGCTCCTGGAAGCGATTTCTGATTTATCTGGCTGCTTTTTCAGCAGATCTGCTGGGGTGCTGCTGTTTTAGGGTCAAGGCAATGGCTGTGTGTGGCTATAACGGTCAGGCAGTCAG
This sequence comes from Hemibagrus wyckioides, assembly GCF_019097595.1. Lineage (NCBI taxonomy): Eukaryota > Metazoa > Chordata > Actinopteri > Siluriformes > Bagridae > Hemibagrus > Hemibagrus wyckioides. The sequence goes on from NC_080719.1 coordinate 21,345,738, forward strand.
TGGCGCACACACACCCTTAGATTAATGGCCCTTCACTGGAGGTCCTGCTACTGCCTGCCCTTTACCTTTATCATCCCACCTCACACACTCCACACACACTCCCTGAGCTCAGATTGCACCTCCCACCTCTTCTACGTTTCATATGGCTCGCTGGAACACTTTCTATGAAGGCCATCATGAACTACAAACATGTTCATAGCATATTATAATGCATTAATTAAAAAATTAAGTAATTTATCATACAGCAAAACAAAATGCACATCATATGAATTATTATTATGCAACATATAATCATATTTTAGTAGTGATATAGTTCATTCATTTTAATTATAATGATAGAATTAGTTCCACATGTATACACACCATGCAGAAGACGTTATATTAGCAGCTCAGTGATGCAGTCAACAATTAAGAGCTGTATTTATACTTAAGTAATACTTTAAGTTCAACAACAACTATATAGGTAACTTACTTAAGTTAAATTTAAACTGAATGGAATTTGTACACTTACAAACAGTTACTGTAGCAACATAGCTGTTATATGAATATGTAAAAGCTACATAAGGCCATAATTACTATTTAGAGTACAAGGCATTATAGGAATTAATTGTTTTCAATTATAGTTAATTGTAATATATTGTAGCATCATATCATCAAGCAACAGAATATATATACTTGTTCCTTATAAATATGTGTACATGATATTATAAACTAATTACAATAATGCATAAGTAATATTTTTAAAGTGAAAAATTCTTTAAGCAAAGGATTTTTAATCCCACAGAAATGTATAGCATGTAATGTATGTCATTATGCATTGTTAACATGTGTTATTAACAAATTATTAAGCAAATTATTAACATGCTTCATAAGGCATGTTAACCAGTCTTTAAAGAAACAGTGCATTTATGTACTTATTGCATTATGAATTATTTTCCATTAACTGTAAGACAATTTCTCATATATTCGACACACGTCTTATACACATCCTAAAAAAAAATGCTCAGAACATCTTACATTAATTGCACATCTTGCATTTAAAATAAAAAGTTTAAAGTTTTCACTTTGTTTGGTTTAGAGATGGAAGTATGTACTTGGTGCACAGAACTGATTAAAAAATCTCAGTCCATTAACTAGACTATTATACAACAAGCAGATAAGTCACAGCTATATTGGCTTTTTTGTTTTTAAATGTTTCCTGCAGTAACAATGCTTTATCTACATCCATCATTCTATTATACATTAGTTACTAAAGCAACACAATGCTCTGTAGTGTTTATAGACCAGATATTAGACACAATGCACCCATCTTTTTTAGGGATAGTCTCAGTATTCAGCTGTTTTTGCGCATTTCCTCCTTTTTAGAACATATAATCCCTAAATCCAGACCTCATAATTGTTGCACAGAGCTGGAGCAGTGACAACAGAAATTTTATAGTTTCCTGTCAAAAACGTTTAAAGAGCAACATATTGTCTTTTCCAGGCCAAATGTGAGGGAAACAAGAGGCAATCAGGCGAAGAGAATGAGAAAAAAAAGGTTCGTGAGAAACTGAGGTAAATAATAGGCAGGAAACGAAGATCAAAGTGGCTGAGCCGGTCCGTTTGTTTCTCACCCACCTCCCTCATCCAACTCTTAAAAAACACGCAAAGCAAAGCGCCTTCTGAGGCCCGGCCTGGAGGAAGTGTTGAAAATCGTGACGTCTCATCCTCAGGGTGTCACTACAGGGAGGAAAAGTGGTGCATGGGGTTGTGTTTTCCAGGAAAAAGGCTTTAGAGGATGGCGACAAGTTCAGAGGCAGAGCTGTGCCATCTTGTGCAACAAATAAAAGACAGCGTGCTTATGGCAACTTTTCCATCTATTGTTTAGAAAGAAGTTGCTAGAAGGCAAGAGATGTTTGGGGAATAATGGAGAGTAGTGTAGTATATGTATATAAGTACCTTTATAGAATTTTCTCTGCTCTGCAGTCTAAAGGATATTTTAAGAGATGATATGAAATGATACAGATGATCAGTACTGATTCCTTTTCATAATATTTAAAGTAAACGTTAATGGGGAAATGGTTATGGTCACAAGATTCATGACAATTCAATGACAAATTATTAGTAGGCTGTACAATGGGAACGGTTTTATTTTGAATGTTTGTATCAGTTTCAGGGTGTGTGTGTGTGTGTGTGTGTGTGTGTGTGTGAGAGAGAGAGTTGGCTTTTAGTTTGGATTTTGTTTTAAGCCCCTTCAATAAATGCATGTAAATAGAAATATCTCATTTCCTCATAGCAGTGGCAGAACTGCAGAAACACTCTAAAGCATGGCTAATTAAAAATGCTTGGATGTGGGGAGAAGGTGAGAGATGTGTTGAGCGATATCCCCAGCATGGTTACATAGTGATAGTCATAATCTTTTATCTCATCTTTTGTGGCTCTCTTACAGCAGGCTAATGTGTGTAATAGCTGTTTGATTTAACCGTTATGGACATTTCAGAGGGGAAAAAACCTTGTTCATTGCTGCGTTTGGCACTCCCCATTAGCTTTCATTCATCGATGAAATAATGGCCGGAATGGTGGAATTTTTACATGCTTGAGTAGGCTTTCCTGCTCATTAAATCTCTCTCTCTCTCAGTAGGGTAGAAGAAAATGTTTGCCCTTCTGCCTATTACACTGCACTTCAGAAGAGAAACAGAAGCTCGTGTTAGAAATGTTCCCTGAGGCATCTGCTTCTTTTTGATTGCCTTTAAACAAAGCAAATGGGATTAACAGTGATTTAATGCTTTTAAAAATAAATAATTATCAACTAATAATGGTAAAAAATAATAATAATAATAATAGTAAATTACTTAATTAATTAATACTTATAGTGTAATAATAAGTATTAATTTGTAGATGGAATAAATAGCTATCAATGTCTATAATATGTACATTCATATATATATATATATATATATATATATATATATATATATATATATATACATACAGTATCTTGACTAATTTAATTATTGGTTTAGAAATTCTTCATGACCATTTTAATTGCTTTAATGTTTTTTTTTTTATTTTCTATCCTGTCCTTTATTTGGTTTGTGATTTTGGATACAAATAAATCCATAAAATAAAGATTAAAAATGTTAATCCTGCTCTTCATGTGAGGTGATTGTTGATTAATTGTAAATTAACACACAAAACGTCATAATGCTTAAAAATACCGTCCTCACAGATCATTAAATGTTTTGTTTGAATAGTGTGAAATTCACTCGCCTGCCACTTCTTGGTTGTTTGCAGTCATTTATGTACGTGTGTGTGTATGTGTGTGTTGTCCATTTTGGACTTAATGACTACCAAAGCAGTCAGGATTGTTAACCTTTGACTCATGGATTTTAGGTGATGATACCCTATCAATCTACTCTCACCCAAAATAACACTATTATTTTGATCACTATTACTAAATTCATTTGAAATGACTGATATTATCACATGTAATGACATTATAGTATTTCATTAAAAGCATAATTGACTGATTTTTTTTTTTTAATTATGTTCATGTTCTTGTTAGCCTTAAAAATTTGTGAATATTTGTGCCATATCTAATATCTATATATTTACACTGTAAATATAGCTCAGATATTTGTGTGACAGAGTTTAATACTGCTGCGGTAAACATGCTCATCTCTGAGGGTACAGGAGTAGTCTGTAGGGCAATCTTGCACATGCTGATAACGTCTTTAAAATTGTCCAGGGCTCAGATCATAGCAGAGGCTATTGTGAGTTTCAACAGCCATTGACACCACACAGAAGTTAAAGAAGTCAGTGTACATTTAGTATATGCTGTATTGAATGTGTGTGTGCTAATGAAAACACTTTTAGTTTTAACTAAGATAATGATTATTTACTAAATTCAGATCGCTTAGCTCTTAGATGGAGTCAATGACAACATCCTCTTAAAGGGGAAAAAAATAGAGGAACAGCCGGCCAGTAGACTTCCTCTGATGAAAGACACAGCCGCACCTGTAAATCTATGGGCTTGGGGTGCAGCTGCAGGGACTTCAACAGCTTAGCATCGGGGGACCCTAAACTACCCCAAACACACACATGCACATGAAAACACACACACACACACACACACACAGGACAATGATGGAGGTGGATGTACAGGAAAAGCACAGCAAATGGTATCGGAAACACACCCACACAGTCCCACTGGGGTTACTGTGTGTGTGTGTGTGTGTGTGTGCATGTGATTGGGTATAGATAAACATTTTGACAAATACTTCTAAAAATTGTATTAAACAGCCACTGATAGTTGTGTGATATGCCACTGTGTGTGATATGCCACTCAGAATGATGGTTACATTTTGTTTTGGTCCACAGCATCTCTAAAGTCTCTGTAATTAAAACAGGATAGTTTTTCTTCCTTATGTCTGACAAAACTGTAACGTTGACATGCTCACCTTAACCCACAACATCCCACTTCTGACATCACAAGTTTGGGGCAGTGGTGGCTCAAGTGGTTAAGGCTCTGGGTAGTTGACCAGAAGATCAGGGGTTCAAGCCCCAGCACTGCCAAGTTGCCACTGTTGGGCCCTTGAGCAAGGCCCTTAACCCTCTCTGCTCCAGGGGCGCCGTATCATGGCTGACCCTGCGCTCTGACCCCAACCTCCAAGGATGGGATATGCGAAGAAAGAATTTCACTGTGCTGTAATGTATATGTGTCAAATAAAGGCTGTTTCATTTCATTTAACATAGACAGTTACTGTCCTGACTGATCATTGACAGTATTTTTTTAACCATGTAATGGTTGAAGAAGAACCAGTATAACCATAAGTCAGTGGATGCATAAGACCCAGTAGGTCATAAGACCCAGTATATATATACCCAGGATGTATATGTGTATTTTTTATGCATTGTAGCTTTACAATTCTTCCTCATGAAATTCTTCCAGTCCTGGACACAACAGTAATGTGCTAATGATAGCAATGTGATAAGGGATCAATATTGAATATTTTGATAAAAAAAACTGTGTGTCGTGTGAAAGAGCAGGAGATAGAGAAAGAGAAACGGCAATTGCAGCAGTTTGGCAAGTTTCCAAAGAGCCTGGGTTGGCATGGCACAACTGCATTTCATGTCAGTCTGCAAATATGCTCGTGTAATACACACGCTTCCCTCTGGGACTTTAACAAATGCTGCTCTGAAGGCAGTACTGTAATGCCACATGTTTCAAATAGCATGCTTTTTTTTTTACTGGCATTCTTGTTATATTCCAATAATTGTTATTTGTTATTAAATATTTCTGTGAGATTACACAAAACCTTTGGGAAATACATAGAATTAGAGTTTTCAGTTCTTGAATTTGCACACACATGACTATACATACATATAAACTGACAGTGAAAAAAAGCCATCTCCAATATGGCGTAGTCTCACTGGCTACAGTTTAAGCATAGAAATCATTTATTTGTTTGTTTGATTTCCAGAACCTTATTCAAGTTTAATCCCAGCTTCAGCTCCTACACTGGCTCCTAAATTCATGTCCAAAAACAAATTACCTTTTATGTTTGTCCACTCTTAAAAGCAGCAGGCCAGTTTTAACTGTAACACTACACCCTAAACTCCACACATGACAATGTCAGGTGGTGCAGCACAGCTCTCATAACAGGTCATAGGAGTGTATTGTTATTTTGGAGGGAGCATGTGTTTATCTTGTAGTGGCTCAGGTTTCTTGCCTCGTGCCGGGCTTGTCTATTACGCCGAGCTCAAATCTGTGTGATGGATGGTGACCCCCGGCTGCTTACCCACGGTACCCTGCTATGTGCATTCCCCAGAAACTTATTTATATTCACTCTAAAGAGCAACGGTGCTTAGAATATCTTTTTATCCAACACCATGGTTTCTCAATGCCAGTCCACTCCATGTCTAATTGAACAAGCCTGCCGGAGGAAAACGTAGGAACTGGAAGACAAATAAAGGTCTAAATATTTACTTGAAAATGTGTTCCTGTATCTGTGACACATGGTGGCAGTATCGCAAGTTTTGGCATCAAGCTTCCTTTCATGATATAACAAAGAGCCAGTGATGCATGTAGATACGTAGAAGCTGAAGAAGTTTTCCTGCCAGTAACATTTTTAACCTAGTGAAAGTCAAACTGAGAGCCACCTTAGTTTATCAGACACTCTCTCATTTTTATTTACTGAGCATGTAGATGAATGCATTAAAATAATTCTGTGCATCCCAATTAAGACACTTTTCGTGACACTAATCCTTAATGCTAAATAAATGTTTTCATAAACAATTCTGGCACTGATATGTGTTTAACATTTAGTTCATGAAAATTGCCATCATGAGAGAAAAACAATCACTGGAAAAAAATTAAATCCCCTAAGCCAGGATAGCTCACCTTGTGGTCGGCCATGATTACCCAGCTTTTACCTGAGCGCCTCATTCGCTTCTCCATTCTCCACCACGCCCTTGCAACGCATGCGCCATGCTCACGAGGGCTCGTGCCTTGCTCACTGAGGAAGTGTTAATTGGCCTCACGAGTTAGCCGAGCTGTCAGGGTAAAGGTTCTATCCTTGACGTATCAGCACATTTGGCCACTGGTGAGCGATCCATTTCAAGTCAGACATGCTTTGTGCGTATTCTATATCTCATTAAAACGGCGAGTGGCAATTAAGAGAGGAAAGAGGGGGCTTCGTCCTCCCGGATTAGCGGCTCAAAGCGTTTCTGCTAAAAGGTAATTAATAGTTTTGGCATGAGCGCATTTCCATGAGAAGTTCTCCATCAGACAGGAAACAAGTATTCAATGCTCATGAAAATTCACCTTGTCTTAAGTGACTGGATTTCACAGAGGTGTTAAAGGTCATGACTATGAAAATGATTCCTTTTATTCTGTTAATTCATATGGGCAATGAGTAGCCTACAAAACCATTTTAACATTATGATTAAACTTTACTTGACTATATACAGTTATAGAAAGGACATTATTTATAATCTCACTGTCTGGTGTCATCCATATGTGGAAGGATCCCTCCTGAGTCTGGTTCCTCTCAAGGTTTCTTGCTCATATCATCTCATCGAGTTTTTCCTCACCTCGTCATCTCTGGCTTGTTCATTTGGGATAAATATAAACTTTCATTTTAATCTTTGCAATTTTTATATTTCTGTACAGCTGCTTTGAGGCAATATCCATTGTAAAGAGTGCTATACAAATAAATTTTAATTAAATTGAATTAAGCTAAATCTGATCTCACAGCTGATCACAAGATACCGGAAATGGATCCTTTAAAATTAAGGAACCTTTTGCCTGATAGATCCTAAAATAGATCATTTTACCTGATAGTATGAACTCATGCAGTATTGGAATTATGTCAAGAAAATGATGTACCCTAATCGTTGCGGTGGAAAGTAGCGATCTACATGTTTGAGTACATGAGAACTTTATAATTTAATCATTGCCCTTGTACCAATAATGCCTGAGACAATGGAAACTGATGAGAATCCCTCACCCTATTTATTAAGTGTCTGCTTCTTAGGAAAAAGCATAATAATACCCATGTGTAAATTGTTATGTCCAAAACAAATGGAGATATTAGTGTTTCACAGTTTAACAGCCAACCCGAGGAAGCCGTGTACAGGTAATCCATAAGCTAGCTGAGTGAGAGGTTTATTCGTTATATCTGTACCTAAGGGACAATCCAGAATCCACTCTGGACACTGGAGCTGTGCCGCTATGTCGCCCTCTAAGGAAAATACTCTATATCTATTTAAACTTTGTTTAACTTTAGCCTCATTTTTAGTCATAACCATGTACAGTGATGTGCAAAAGACTCACATGCATAGAAATGCTGTACAGTATAGATGCCTTCAAAAAATTTTGCCATATAAAAATAATATGAAGAGCAGCAAGTGAACAGTAATAAACTAAGCAAGTCCATATACAGTGTGACAACTTTGCTTTTCATATATAGATAGATAGATAGATAGATAGATAGATAGATAGATAGATAGATAGATAGATAGATAGATAGATAGATAGATAGATAGATAATTATAATAATAATAATTTTATTAGTGTTATTTTTACTATTAGTATTGTTATTGTTATTATTATTAATAATAATAATATTAACAATAACATAATAATAATAATAATAATAATAATAATAATAATTATTATTATTATTATTATTATTATTATTATTATTATTATTATTATTATTATTATTGTTATCTTGGAGAATCTGCTACAGATCTTCTGTCACACATGCAATTTAATACACTTAAAAACACTTTAATTGTAACAATAATTTTGTTTGTTGGAAAAGTAAGGTTTGGAAATCTAAAATGCTTTTGAACTCAATAATGCAGAAAATAAACATAAACTGTACCTTTAAAAATATTTACTAATCAAGACAATTAGAATGCAAAAAAATACCATTTGGTAGATTTGAAGATTTTTTAAAATTCTACATTAACTGTAATAGGAAAACCTGTTAGTATTAGTACTCAGTAATGCTCTAGACTCATGGTTGGTGTAGGTTATGATAAAAAGACTTTGGGAGTGTAGCAATGTCTGCGATAACAGATGGGAAAAGGCAGAGCTCAACACTGGAGAAAGAGCAAGATCTGGAGACCAGGACAGGTAAAGATTAATGTCTGACATTCAATGTGACTGGATCAGGACCAGTACAGTTACAACAATTAGGCTAATTGTTTAATCTTAACTTGAAGCTGATATAAGACCTCAGACTAGAGAGTATTAGCATTCACAGCTGAGACTGCGGTACAGTCCAGTTTAGGACCATCCAAAGTGGACGTCTGGCACACGCAAAGGTTTTCTGTCTAGTGTGACATGGTTGGGATGAATATCAGCACCTGTCCAAGGCCATGGAAAAGAGTGGGATGTTCTCTTCAGGTGGGGGAGAGACCAAGCCCCGGTGAAGGAGTTTAAGTATCCAAGGATCTTATTTATTTGTGATGGGGAAAAAGCATAAGTAAATAGACAAATACATCGGCCAGGCATAACATTATGACCACCTGCCTAATGTTGTGTTGGTACCCCTTTTGCTGCCAAAACACAACAAACTGTGATGTTCTGTGTATTCTGACACCTTTCTAACAGAACCAGCATTAAACCAGCAGTTTCAGCAACAGTAGTTCGTCTGTTGGATCGGATCACACGGGCCAACCTTCACTCCCCACCTGCATCAATGAGCCTTGGCCGCCCCATGACCCTGTCGCCAGTTCACCACTGTTCCTTCCTTGGACCACTTTTGATAGATACTGACCACTGCAGACCGGGAACACCCCACAAGAGCTGCAGTTTTGGAGATGCTCTGATCCAGTGGTCTAGCCATCACAGTTTGGCCCTTGCCATACTCTCTCCATACGCTTGCCTATTTTTCCTGCTTCTAACACATCAACTTTGACGAAAAAATGTTCATTTGCTATGCTAACAGGTGCCATGATGAGGAGATCATCAGTGTTATTCATGTCTCCTGTCAGTGCTCATAATGTTAGGCCTGATTGGTGTAGATCAGATCAACAGCAGATGTGTAAATAAATGAAGGGGGAAAAATTAAGAGAATAAAATAGTTCCATCAATAGGAGATGCAGAGTTTTTGCTGCAGAAAAGCATCTCAAAACTCATTTAGTAAACTAAGCTAAGCTGAATGTGTGTAACAGCAGGGAACAAAGCATGTAGTTTGGCCTTTTAGGAATAAATATGATGTTGAACAATGTGCATCTCCAAACTAAGCAAACTAAAGACACTAAGTCTAATTCAGAATGATGTCATGATCACAAGTAACATAAGAATTTGTGTAAGGGAATTCATAAAAAAAATACTCTGCTTTACTTTACTGAAAACAATCCAAAAATCTCCAGCAAACTGTAATGTGGGGAAAACTAAACTAAACGAAACAAAACAAAACAGAGATAAAGGATTATTAACACAAACTGTACAAAAGGATAAGAGTAGCCCTTAACCCTTCACATACAAGGAGGTCCTACATGGTGTGTGTGTATGTGTGTGTGTGTGTGTAACACAAGTATAAACAAGTATACAGTAAAACAGCAGCCATATTAGTGTGGCACATACTATCATCAGTCTAAGTAATAAAATCAGCAGAACTTCAGCTTTCCCACATGATTCCAGTGTGACTAATTACACTGAAGAGGATAGATGTGAGCTCTGTGTGGACACCACTACATTTTATAATGAATACATTGTAATTGTGCATTCTCATTTACTAAGTTTGGCAGAGATTGCCTAGAAGTGAGACGATGGAACTGTGCAGTTATATTTACTGAACTGTGTATTTTACCAGACTTCTTGTCACCAGACCTGTACTGCCATCTACAGGAAAATACAAAAAACACATTTTTTGTTTTTATTTTAAATGAAAGTAAATTAAACTTTATTTTTATCCCTAATGAGCAAGCCAGGGATGATGTAGGGAGGAACAACTTCCTGAGACAATATGAGATAGGAACCTTGAGAGGAACCAGACTCAGCAGAAGCTCTTAAAAAATTGTAAGTATGAGCATCAGCATAATTCTTAAATTCATTATAGTTTTAGCATAAATTCCTTCCTGCCAAAGCCATCAAATGTTCACTGAGGGAGAATTAAGTGGGAAGCCAAAGCCACCTCTACAAGTAGTACTATCTGAAGTAATCAATGTATCTCCGGGCTGTCCATGTGGGTCCATCCTCAGCAGCAGTGAGTGACCTCCTTGTTCTGATTTTGTTCTGTGTTAGTTAAAGTCTTACTTGTCACAGAGAAACATATTCTTGTGAACATATGTTTGTGCAGAATTCTTAAATCAGGTATGTGTGGAATCATTTTCTGTAACAGCAGGTTTGACAGTAGTTTTAGCAGTAATTAAAATCAGAGGTTTATATTTCTGCTTCTATAGCAACAACTCATTCATGGGGACTTGTATGGTGGATGTAATAAGCCTAATAATATATGCCGGGACATGAGAGAGGTGTTCGATAAAACCAAGGCCAGTGGGTTGCCCCTACATCGTCCCTACAATTGCGCCATCGACTTGCTTTCTGGAGCCACTCCTCTTCATTGACAAATATATCTAGAAAGCACTCCAGCAAGGGAACATCAGGCCATCCACATCCCCCATGTCAACAGACAAGTACCAGTATCCCTTATTTTCCTTGGCACTAGAGCAATTCCTCCCATATCTTCACCAAGCTAGATCTTCACAGTTCATGCAATCTCCAGCACCATTTCAGTCCACCACAAATACCTTGTAATGCTGCATGGGCTCTCTAGCACCCCCTTAGTCTTCCAGTGTCTGATTAATGATGTCTTAAGGGACATGTTAGGGAGACTTTTAAGGTGATTACATCAAGATCTACTCCCCTTCCCTCAACGATCATGTCCGCCATGTCTCTTACCATTTGAACATTAATAGGGAGAAGTTTCACTGACTACATAATCAGCTGTTAAAGAATTACTATGGACCCAGTCCAAGGTGGCTGCTGTTGTTGACAGACCCACATCCCAAACAATTTTGGACCTATAGAAATTCCTTGGCTTCACTAATTTCACTTGGGTGTTGGTAGCTCAAGTGGTTAAGGCTCTGGACGGTTGATTAGAAGAACGGGGCTCAAGCCCCAACACTGTTGCCACCGTTGGGCCCCTGAGCAAGGCCCCTAACCACCACCCACCATCCGCAGAGATACTGCATCATGGCTGACCCTGCACTCTGACCCCAGCCTCCAAGGATGGGATATGTGAAGAAGACATTTCACTGTGCAGTAATGTATATGTGACTAATAAAGGCTACTTAACTTCCACCTCTGCTTCATTCGAGGCTCAATTCCATCATTCCATCAGCAAGTTCTATCCATCAGTACAGCAGGTCAAATCAGTCCTCAGTCTGATTCTTTATTACCAGCATTTCATCCTGGGATGTTCTGTATTAGCCAAGCTGCTTTTCACTTTGACAGTGGGGCAAAAAAGAAAGCAGAAAAGTAAGGGAGATGCCAAGATGGGCATGTATTGTAAGCTTAACCATAAAGATTGGACCCAGAGTGTGACAATTCTCTGTCCAGACTGAGGAAGAGCTTGATACATGTGACTCTAGCACACCATGGATTTGCTGGTTTACTGATACTGGTAATTGACACTTGCTTACATGGATTAAGAGCTGTCTCAAATGCTGTCCCAAGCCTGTAATCAAAGAGCATTTGCAATTGCAAGTCTTGCAGTTCACAAAGAATTTACCCAGTTCATAAGCAAGATTTTTAGACACTCAAATAGAGAGTGTGTGAAAAATTCAGCCACTGGTTCACAGTTTACATGCTTAACAAGCTTTACCTACATTTTGACCAAATCCAAACTCAATTCCTGTTAACAATGCTGGGTATCCAAACTAGCAACTTATGCCATTGAGTTGAAACACATAGCAGGGTCAAAAATGTGGTGGGCAACATGTTGAGAAGAGTTCCTATTGTCAAAACAGTAAGCAGAAGATTGATGACAGTGTGGTGTTGGGACTTGTTTGGTAAAGTGGAAGGAGTTAATGGAGATGGATTCGAGGATGTCCTCCATCAGCGCCTTGACACTAGCCTGACAGTACCACTGACTTGCTTAAGATTACAATACTGGTGGGAAGAGATGCCTCAAGCCTGCGTGCTGCAGTTAATTCAGTTTTTCCAAGTTTTGGTACCAGCTGACTCAGACGTTCTCCCTTTATTGACTTTGGATGAAATACAAGGGAGCTAAGACTCTGACCGAGATATCTCAATGGTCATAGCCTTATTGTGCTTATGTGTTCAACATCATACTGTGAGGAAATTGGCAGGGTCTTAGCTCTTCTCAGAGATTGGCAGTGTCCTAGCTCTTCTCAGAGAATAGGACAAGTTACAAATCCAAAATGGCCTCACAATGGAGTCACATAAGATCCCTACAGCAAGCAGAGTCAGTATCAGCTAGTTCTGCCTTCACGTCTGAAAAGACAGGCTGTGAGTAATGTGCATGATCTTGCAGGTCATCAAGAGTGAGAAAGGATCAAACCTGCCAGAGGCTCTATTGGGCAGGAATGAGAAGGGATGTGAGCGAATATGTCAGGTGTTGTCAGAGAAGCATTCTAGCTGAGACACCAGAATCATCTGGATTTTTGGAGTCCTAGGGCTAAAGGACAGAACAATGTGAGCTAGATGAAAGTGGATTTGATGACCCTTTGCAACCCCAAGGTGCGCCAATACTAGGCTTGACTGACATACCAGTGGATAATCATGTTGACACTCAGGAACCAGTTCCATTTGATTCCCAGGGTGTTGGAGCACAGACAGACAGGGTTGTTAAGATGGCTAACAGATCATGACTTCCTTGCAAGTCAACCTGAATGCCCTGGCCCATGACCCAGGGAGAGGCCCCAGAAATGCAGTGTTCCTTTTCCTTCAGTGGACATTATCAACATTTACATTATTTACTGTCCAGTATCACTTAAGTGAAGATGGGTTCCCTTCTGAGCCTGGTTCCTCTCAAGGTTTCTTCCTCATATCATCTGAGGGAGTTTCTCCCTTGCCACTGCCACCTAAGGCTTGCTCATTAGGGATAAATGTTAGGGATAAATGTTAGGAATAAATGGTAACTTAACTTTAAACTTCATAATTTTTTCCATATTTCTATACTTCTGTGAGGCTGCTTTGAGACGATGTCCACTGTTAAAAGTGCTACACAAATACACTGAGTTGAATCGAACTGAATTCATGGAGTTTCCCCTTCAGGGTGCTTCTGTCACATTAATAAAATTCACAAACTGCACCTCCCAGCTGACATAGCAGCCTACAAACATGGCTGCTCTGGACCACTATCTCCAGAACACAAATGCAGCCCTGCTTCTGTGTGCTTCTATACACTCACACATACACTCACACAAAGACTCTTTAAATGAGAGTCCCATTCATAACCACACTGTGAAGTATACATTCAGTTTTGTCTCTATACACCTGATTATACCAAGCCTGCAATTTTCTGGATTGACCTGCTTTTGTTTCTCTACTCACCAGACCATCGCATGTTTGGACTTGGACCCTGACATTTTGGATGATGTTCTGTATGCCAATAAAGCTGTTCACATGCATCTACATCCATCTTCAATCCATTTTCAAGATAGATTCATAGTTTGCCCTGTTTACTCAGTAACATTATGCTGTTTTCTCAGTAACATTATGCTGTTTTCTCAGTAACATGACATACTGCATTTTTTTTTTTTTTGAGAGAGAGAGAGAGAGAGAGGGAGAGGCTGATAAGGAAATGGCTTTATATTTATTACAACATAAGTGGTAGCAGGTACTAGCTTGTCTCACATTTAATGTCTACAAAAAAAGCATGGATTCATTTCCTGTAACAGCACACCTTTGACAGTTTTGCTCCTTAGTTCTAAACTAAACAGACTAAGAATTGACATATGATAAGAGAAATAGTCTAATAATAAATGAATACTGAGAGAGAGAGAGAGAGAGAGAGAGAGAGAGATTAAAAGGTCCTCTTCTGTATGAGGTTATGAGGCGTCTGTAAATCACCTAAATAGCAAGTAAACCTACTGTTTTGGAACTAGGAGATGGATCCTTTTGCATCATTAGGCACCAAAAGACACCATTAGATGCTACAAAGATACAATTGCCTCCATACCCAAACCGCCCCCAACCCCCCGCCCACACACACAAGCATGCGCACACACACAAATACACACAATTTCACACACTAACACATGCACTTTTCATAGCCTCCAAATAAGAGATATGAACGGTTGACCCTGGGACAAGGGTCACTGGAGGGTCATTGTTCCCTTCCCTGAGCTCTGCTGGCCTGGGTGTTATAAATATTGCCGTGAACAAGTACTTTGTTGTGTTTGCACCGCTTATTTTGTTAATTAGTAGTCTACATTAGAAAAAAAAGACTTTATTTTAGTATTGCATTCCTTTACTCTATTCAGACACACTTCTTTTTTACTGAAATGCATTTTCCTGCTTTATTACAACCACACAGTCTGGATGTACCACCTCAACCCTGTAAACCTGTTCTAATCCAGAGCTAAGGTCACACATTAGAAGCAGAGGCTTTACACTGGCTAGATGATGATGACAGATTGTCCTTAGGAGATGTCACAGCACCAGTCCTCAGTGAACCATGACAAATCTATAAAACTGACAACAGTAGAAATGCTACAAGGCACGTACACCACTAAGTGAACATGAAGAGATGACAAGATACAGCTGAGAACAGACCTGACCCTGATGAAAACAATGATTAGAGAATGCAGAAAGGCAGAGGGTCTGATGAAGTCTGCATAGCTTTGGGGGAAAAAAAGACAGGGAATTGTTGTTTACAAAAAGAAGATAATAATAATAATAATAATGTTATGATTATTATTAATTAAAAACAATGATTATGTATTTCTATTCAAATTCTGGATCCTTAATTCTATGTAGTTATTTGGCTTACATTCTTCCTGACACAACTGGTACAACTCTGCCAGATGTCATGCAATCACTTCTTCCAACCAAAATGCTATAGGAGTCAAATTAAACTGAAGAAAATAAATATTTTAGACTGTTTAGAAGATCACATCCTGGCCTTATGCAGATCATCCCTGAGCCTGTGATGGTGCAGGTCAGAAAAATTGCCACTAGATGGAAGCATCTCTCTTTCTCCAGGGCTGCCAGTCTGTTTATATCCTGTGATTAAAGCAGGAACTCTTAGTGTTCGCTTGCTCTGTTATGTTTCTTTGAATTACTGAGAGCCTTGATGTTTTAAATGATATTCTCTCTACAGTTAAAATCTCAAACTGAACAAACTTAACATTTGTTTCTCTTTTAAAGATACTAGGGAGTATTTGATTGACTTGATATTTCATGTCTAACACAAAAAAATGTCTGTATTCTGGTGTTCGTGCTCTGTTTGCCTTACATGGGACTTTTTCTGCTCATTATTAGAATAAACATTTGTTCCACATACAGTACACTCACATGCACATACACACATAACTATATACAGTACACTCACATGCACATACACACATAACTACATACAGTACACTCACATGCACATACACACATAACTACATACAGTACACTCACATGCACATACACACATAACTATATACAGTACACTCACATGCACATACACACAACTATATACAGTACACTCACATGCACATACACACATAACTATATACAGTACACTCACATGCACATACACACAACTATATACAGTACACTCACATGCACATACACACAACTATATACAGTACACTCACATGCACATACACACAACTATATACAGTACACTCACATGCACATACACACATAACTATATACAGTACACTCACATGCACATACACACAACTACATACAGTACACTCACATGCACATACACACATAACTATATACAGTACACTCACATGCACATACACACAACTATATACAGTACACTCACATGCACATACACACATAACTACATACAGTACACTCACATGCACATACACACAACTATATACAGTACACTCACATGCACATACACACATAACTATATACAGTACACTCACATGCACATACACACAACTATATACAGTACACTCACATGCACATACACACAACTATATACAGTACACTCACATGCACATACACACATAACTATATACAGTACACTCACATGCACATACACACATAACTATATACAGTACACTCACATGCACATACACACAACTATATACAGTACACTCACATGCACATACACACATAACTATATACAGTACACTCACATGCACATACACACATAACTATATACAGTACACTCACATCCACATACACACATAACTATATACAGTACACTCACATGCACATACACACATAACTATATACAGTACACTCACATGCACATACACACAACTATATACAGTACACTCACATGCACATACACACATAACTATATACAGTACACTCACATGCACATACACACATAACTATATACAGTACACTCACATGCACATACACACATAACTATATACAGTACACTCACATGCACATACACACATAACTATATACAGTACACTCACATGCACATACACACATAACTATATACAGTACACTCACATGCACATACACACAACTATATACAGTACACTCACATGCACATACACACATAACTATATACAGTACACCTCACATGCACATACACACATAACTATATACAGTACACTCACATGCACATACACACATAACTATATACAGTACACTCACATGCACATACACACATAACTATATACAGTACACTCACATGCACATACACACAACTATATACAGTACACTCACATGCACATACACACATAACTATATACAGTACACTCACATGCACATACACACATAACTATATACAGTACACTCACATGCACATACACACATAACTATATACAGTACACTCACATGCACATACACACATAACTATATACAGTACACACTCACATACACATACACACAACTATATACAGTACACTCACATGCACATACACACATAACTATATACAGTACACCCACATGCACATACACACATAACTATATACAGTACACTCACATGCACATACACACAACTATATACAGTACACTCACATGCACATACACACATAACTATATACAGTACACTCCACATGCACATACACACATAACTATATACAGTACACTCACATGCACATACACACATAACTATATACAGTACACTCACATGCACATACACACATAACTATATACAGTACACTCACATACACATACACACATAACTATATACAGTACACTCCACATGCACATACACACATAACTATATACAGTACACTCACATGCACATACACACATAACTATATACAGTACACTCACATGCACATACACACAACTATATACAGTACACTCACATGCACATACACACATAACTATATACAGTACACTCACATGCACATACACACATAACTATATACAGTACACTCACATGCACATACACACATAACTATATACAGTACACTCACATGCACATACACACATAACTATATACAGTACACTCCACATGCACATACACACATAACTATATACAGTACACTCACATGCACATACACACATAACTATATACAGTACACTCACATGCACATACACACATAACTATATACAGTACACTCCACATGCACATACACACATAACTATATACAGTACACTCACATGCACATACACACATAACTATATACAGTACACTCACATGCACATACACACATAACTATATACAGTACACTCACATGCACATACACACATAACTACATACAGTACACTCACATGCACATACACACATAACTATATACAGTACACTCACATGCACATACACACAACTATATACAGTACACTCACATGCACATACACACATAACTACATACAGTACACTCACATGCACATACACACAACTATATACAGTACACTCACATGCACATACACACAACTATATACAGTACACTCACATGCACATACACACATAACTATATACAGTACACTTCACATGCACATACACACATAACTATATACAGTACACTCACATGCACATACACACATAACTATATACAGTACACTCTCACATGCACATACACACATAACTATATACAGTACACTCACATGCACATACACACATAACTATATACAGTACACTCACATGCACATACACACATAACTATATACAGTACACTCACATGCACATACACACATAACTATATACAGTACACTCACATGCACATACACACATAACTATATACAGTACACTCACATGCACATACACACATAACTATATACAGTACACTCACATGCACATACACATAACTATATACAGTACACTCACATGCACATACACATAACTATATACAGTACACTCACATGCACATACACACAACTATATACAGTACACTCACATGCACATACACACATAACTACATACAGTACACTCACATGCACATACACACATAACTATATACAGTACACTCACATGCACATACACACAACTATATACAGTACACTCACATGCACATACACACATAACTATATACAGTACACTCACATGCACATACACACATAACTATATACAGTACACTCACATGCACATACACACAACTATATACAGTACACTCACATGCACATACACACATAACTATATACAGTACACTCACATGCACATACACATAACTATATACAGTACACTCACATGCACATACACACAACTATATACAGTACACTCACATGCACATACACACAACTATATACAGTACACTCACATGCACATACACATAACTATATACAGTACACTCACATGCACATACACACAACTATATACAGTACACTCACATGCACATACACACAACTATATACAGTACACTCACATGCACATACACACAACTATATACAGTACACTCACATGCACATACACACAACTATATACAGTACACTCACATGCACATACACACATAACTATATACAGTACACTCACATGCACATACACACATAACTATATACAGTACACTCACATGCACATACACATAACTATATACAGTACACTCACATGCACATACACACATAACTATATACAGTACACTCACATGCACATACACACATAACTATATACAGTACACTCACATGCACATACACACATAACTACATACAGTACACTCACATGCACATACACACATAACTACATACAGTACACTCACATGCACATACACACATAACTACATACAGTGCACTCACATGCACATACACACAACTATATACAGTACACTCACATGCACATACACACATAACTATATACAGTACACTCACATGCACATACACACATAACTACATACAGTGCACTCACATGCACATACACACATAACTATATACAGTACACTCACATGCACATACACACAACTATATACAGTACACTCACATGCACATACACACATAACTACATACAGTACACTCACATGCACATACACACAACTATATACAGTACACTCACATGCACATACACACAACTATATACAGTACACTCACATGCACATACACACATAACTATATACAGTACACTCACATGCACATACACACATAACTATATACAGTACACTCACATGCACATACACACATAACTATATACAGTACACTCACATGCACATACACACATAACTATATACAGTACACTCACATGCACATACACACATAACTATATACAGTACACTCACATGCACATACACATAACTATATACAGTACACTCACATGCACATACACACATAACTATATACAGTACACTCACATGCACATACACACAACTATATACAGTACACTCACATGCACATACACACAACTATATACAGTACACTCACATGCACATACACACATAACTACATACAGTACACTCACATGCACATACACACATAACTATATACAGTACACTCACATGCACATACACACAACTATATACAGTACACTCACATGCACATACACACATAACTACATACAGTACACTCACATGCACATACACACAACTATATACAGTACACTCACATGCACATACACACAACTATATACAGTACACTCACATGCACATACACACATAACTATATACAGTACACTCACATGCACATACACACATAACTATATACAGTACACTCACATGCACATACACACAACTATATACAGTACACTCACATGCACATACACACATAACTATATACAGTACACTCACATGCACATACACACATAACTATATACAGTACACTCACATGCACATACACACATAACTATATACAGTACACTCACATGCACATACACATAACTATATACAGTACACTCACATGCACATACACACATAACTATATACAGTACACTCACATGCACATACACACATAACTACATACAGTACACTCACATGCACATACACATAACTATATACAGTACACTCACATGCACATACACATAACTATATACAGTACACTCACATGCACATACACACATAACTATATACAGTACACTCACATGCACATACACACATAACTACATACAGTACACTCACATGCACATACACACATAACTATATACAGTACACTCACATGCACATACACACATAACTATATACAGTACACTCACATGCACATACACACAACTATATACAGTACACTCACATGCACATACACACATAACTATATACAGTACACTCACATGCACATACACACATAACTATATACAGTACACTCACATGCACATACACATAACTATATACAGTACACTCACATGCACATACACACATAACTATATACAGTACACTCACATGCACATACACACATAACTATATACAGTACACTCACATGCACATACACACATAACTATATACAGTACACTCACATGCACATACACACAACTATATACAGTACACTCACATGCACATACACACATAACTACATACAGTACACTCACATGCACATACACACATAACTATATACAGTACACTCACATGCACATACACACATAACTATATACAGTACACTCACATGCACATACACACATAACTATATACAGTACACTCACATGCACATACACACAACTATATACAGTACACTCACATGCACATACACACATAACTATATACAGTACACTCACATGCACATACACACATAACTATATACAGTACACTCACATGCACATACACACAACTATATACAGTACACTCACATGCACATACACACATAACTACATACAGTACACTCACATGCACATACACACATAACTATATACAGTACACTCACATGCACATACACACATAACTATATACAGTACACTCACATGCACATACACACATAACTATATACAGTACACTCACATGCACATACACACAACTATATACAGTACACTCACATGCACATACACACATAACTATATACAGTACACTCACATGCACATACACACATAACTATATACAGTACACTCACATGCACATATACACATAGCTTTACTTTGATTTTATTCATTACTACTTTACCGAGCAGAAGAAAATTGATGATCCAGTTTATTTTTCTGATTGAGTATAAGGACCGTGTTCTTGGTCCTATTTTATGTGTGTTCATTTTAAGAAGGTTTAGTCTTCAAACTTGTTGCTGTGAGAAGAGTATTTAGTGATTAAGCTGTTGCTTGTTAGCAATAATAAAGAAACTGTAATAGACTGTAGCGGTAAAGATGGTTTCTATTCAGGAAATAAATGTGTTGTATTAACTGTGAAAAAAAAAAACATGAGTCACCGTAGAGACTGCAGTGACTTTAATGTACAATTCATATGAAACAACAGAAGACTCAGAAGCACATTATCCATCATCATACTCACAGATGTATTTGGTAAATGATGCATACTCTATGTAAAGTATACATACTTTTATATTTCAACCTTTCAATTGTTTTTCAATTATTTTTAATATTTATTTGACTTTATCTTATATGAAAATGATTTAAAAACAAACACAATATGAGTATATGTGTCTTGCCTATTATATATAAAGTTGCTGGAACAGTCTAATTTTCCCTTGAGCTCAATAATCTTTATTAATATATATTTTGCAACACTAACATGATTGCTGACATTTTTAAAAATTTTAAGGATCCAAAGTGTACTGCTAATGTGTACTGCTAGGCATGGTAGAGTGTGACACTAACACACACTGTGCTGCTGTTACACTGTGACTGATGCACATAAACCTTGCATCACCACGACAATGCAATTGTCATAGCAGTGTAAGTCATGTGCTGAGATTGATCCACCAGCCAGATAATATCTGCTCATCGGTGGTCCTCCATCGCTGGCTTTATACGTCAATGGTTGAAGTAACGGAGCGCTAACATTCTGTACATACAACAGTTACAGATGGGCTTCACTGACTGCTGTTGCTATAAAAGTGAAACTCCAGTTTCCACTGAACACACTGTAGGCTCAGAGACTTGTTCCTGGCTGACACGAGTGAAACCTGATGCTGTCTTCAAGGTTCGATGTGCTGTGCATTCTAAGATGCTTTTCTTCACATCACAGTTGTAAAGAGTGATTATTTGAGTCATCACGGTCTTCCTGCCAGCTCAGAACCACTGCTCACTGTATGTGTTTTTTGTTTTTCACATCATTCTCTGTAGAGGCTGCTGTGTGAGAATCCCAGGAGATCAGCAGTTTCTGAAATACTCAAACCAGCCACAGTTGAAACGCTGTTAAACATGCTGAAGTTTGGTGTGAACTTTAACTGAAGCTTTTGGCCTGTCTGCATTGTGCTGCTGCAACATGATTAGCTGAATGGATAACTGTACAACTGTTTTTAATCAAACCTGTGTGCTATTTGATCAATGGCCTATGAAGCTAAATGTTAATAAATGATCAACTTTTGTAAAAAAAAACAACAAAAAAAACAAACAATATTCTAGCACTTTTGTATGTCGCCAGAAATGTAAATGTAAATTTATTAGCAGAGTAACTAGAATAAACATAATCCATGCTGAAAAGTGCTAATGTTCAGCTGTTAAATTAACTAATGACACAACAAATCAGACACAAGTGTTTTTTTTTTTTGTTTTTTTGTTTTTGATAAATGAAACTAGATCGGATGCACCCTTCTCTGAAGAAATATCTTGAGAAAGCTTTGGTAATGTTTGAGAAAGGGATGTAGGATTCTGACTGTAAACAGTGTCTGAGTGTAACGTTAGAAAAACACACCCTCATGCTGATGTCTTTTTGTGGTGTAGTGTTTCATATCCCCACATTTCCCTGGTGCCAGTGTGTAACCACAGCCATCGAATCCAAGAACACCAAGACATACTTTCTCAAAATACAGCACAAGTTTGTGGCTTTGCGACGTTTTTGGAAACAGGAGCAAAGCAAGCTGCAGTCCCTAATTAAAGATGCCCATTAAAGCAAGTAAATAAGACACTAAATAAGACACATCAAAGCACCAGTTTTGGCTTCATATCTGCATGTGTGTTCCTTCCAACTTAAAAATTACACACCTCTGGACTTCTAGTTCTGATTACTACACATTATGAATGGTGATATATATATATATATATATATATATATATATATATATATATATATATATATATATATATATATATATATATATATCTATCACCATTCATAATGTATATAGGGATGTATATATAGGCTTTCAAAATATATATATATATATATATATATATATATATATATATATATATATATATATATATATATATGGGGGAGGAGAAACACACATATTCGTGTGTGTGGGTGTGTGTGTGTGTATAGTGGAAGATCATTGGTTAAAGTAAGCAGGAAGAATCTACCACAGTGTTCTGGCACAATCAGAATCAGAATGTAAATTTTCTCCTTGCATGGTAGAGAGCAGGAACCAAACCAAAATGTTTCCCAGGAACAAAAACAAACAAAAAACAACAAAAAAGAACAATAGTTCAGCTTTAATTATCTGATCCTGTTTATTGTTCCTACTGAAATCTGATGCAATTGCAAACACAGAGCAGCATAAATCTAACCTCCTATTCACCTAAAATCCAGCTGATTTTAATGTTGCAAGTGAATTAAGTATCCATGATCATCTAACTGAACCTGTAATAATATAAGTGATAATCTGACCGTTAACTAAGTCGTTGTGTGTAAATGTTATGTAGTATGTTGGACTGGATTATTAGGTTAGCTAGCTTGTTATAGACTATAGCGTAAACTAAGCTTCACTGCAAAACATACATCTTAGCGAAAATATCCTTCATTCAATTCATTGTATCTATTATCTCATGTTTTAATAGTTATAGAAAAACTAAATATTTAAAAAGGGAATAGAAGATATAATCAACTAAATAAAAGACATTAGTTATTTACATAACTAGAAACCTATTTCTAGACACTGTTTAAAGTTGTTATCTATTGGCAGATAATTGTAAGCATTTATATTTAGACATCTTGCCAATAGAAAAAGAAGATGCAATGCTAAGTAATAAGTAATAAATGTCTAGAAATAGATTTAAGCTTATATTTGATTATAGCAATCTTTTAATTGAAAAATCAAGCATACTTTATTTAATATACTTTCATTTACTAAAATGTTTTTTTTCCTTCAGATTTGCTGCTAGGATCTTGAAAATCTTTACCTGCATAAATTCACTGAAATCCCCTGAATGAAGACAAACAGCATCCTCCTGCACTGTAGAATTTGACTTGCATGATAAATCCCAGTCAATCTGTCCCAGTTGTTTGGCTCAATCCTAACTAGAGTCTGAAAAGCTAAAATAAGTAGGTTACCTCCCATGTTAATGTTGCTGCAGCTAAACTCACTGATTCATCTTGCAGTGTCGTAGAGACGATCAGCCGACGAGCAAAAAGCAGGCTGATATTATTATTCATGGACATTTTTTATAGCTGTTTATTTTCATCTTCTAATCATTCAGAATACATTTTTAAAAAGTGGAAAATATAAAATAGAAAGTATGTTATAAATATTCAAAAATAAAATATATTAATAAAATGTATTTAATGTTTAAGTGGTGAGATTAAAACCAACCACAGCCTGCTTCATAAACTTCAGTGTTTTAAATCCATGATCTGAGATCTAACTGATTCTGTAACCCCCTTCTCAATCACTGTTGGAGTTCCATCATCCACTTATTCATCATAATCCACTTTAACCTGCGAGTGTGTCCCAGCCAGCGTGGATTCCTGCCTCACATCTGGGAAAGGCTCCAGATTCAACACAACCCTGACTAGAATAAAGAGCTTACTGAAGATAAATTCGTGTGTGTGTGTGTGTGTGTGTGAGCGTGTGTGAGTGTGCATGCATGTCATTTGATTATTTTTTCTTGTATATCATGCTTTCTTGTTACATTGTTTGTGTGTGTGTGTACAGAACATTGGTTCCTCTTTAACACATTAAGCTCACGGTCTTTATTCTTCTAGGCATATCAAGATGACACAAAACCACATTTCAGAGATTCACAGATTAAAGATGGCCGCCACTCGGTGTTTGGTTTGAACTGTAATCTGATGTTAATTAATCCTGAGGACTGACTGTCATTTCTCCCCATCACAGAGGTTCTTCTGCACTCTCACCCAAACACTGATACGATAAGCCAGTTCAGCTACTTGACCAATTTATTTTGGATTAATTTTTCATGAACGAACAGCAACGAGCTCTAATCTCAGCTTAGCCTAGAAAGGCCTAGTACATTTTCTCTTCCTTGTGTAAACTGTAGCAGATAAATGATGATGTCACTGAGCCTCCACTGCTGCCTCAGGTTAGCCTCCAGCAGAAATGGATGAGCAGGGGACAGCTGGTGCATAACTCCAACCAAACAATCCTTTAGGCCATCATCCAACTCTATAACATTCAGGCCTACATACTTTGAATTTCAGTTTAATTTAAACATGAACTAAACACTTTATTTCGAATTCTTGAGGGTAAGGGTTTCATGAAGGTCCTGAGGTATGTGTAGTTGATAAAAAGAGAATAAGCCTACAGTATACTCTGTACTGCTCTGAAATAAAGCAAACTAAGCTCCACACCAGGCTGTGGGATGATGATAAATTATTAAACCGATGAACACTGAAATCTGTGATAAATATCATTTATTCTCATGTTCCTCCTTCACGCAGGCGGTGTTCTGTACCTAGTGATATTCTTTGAGATACAGTCCATTTTTTCATTATGTGAGATACCAGCAATACTAAGCATGAGTTAGCAAAAGATTTCATCATCTCTGTTCATTAATGTGGGATGAGAAAGACTGGGACACAGTTGCATTCATTGTTCAGTGAGCTTTCCTTCACAGTGCAACCCACCGACAGCAATGAATGTTGATTGTGACCTTTGATAGAGCTTTTATTCCTGAGCCCAAAGTACTCAAGAGCTGTTTTGAGGATGAAGGCGACGTCCCAGAACAGTCTCTCAATAGTGCAGCCTGTGTTGAGGAGCGTTGTCAGAGTTTGGCCATGGGGTACAGTCAACGGTCGATGGTTTTGTCAGTTTAGCTCAAACTCACCGACAGCGTTGAATGTTCACCGAGGCAAACGTGGACATGACGATGAAGCGATAGGACCTCGACCTCCAAGGTGAAAGCTGATTTGATGTCATGTCACAGGAACATCAGTGGAACATCAACACACGCTATCTAACAAACCCTATAAACTGCTAGAAGATATGCTAAAAAGGCATGTTTATTTAATTTAAGTGTCAATTCATTTCTACTATAACAAACAATATTTTCTTTTTCTAAAGTCATTCAATGAACTCCTAAAGGAAAACATTAAAAAGCTGCTATGTTCTATAGCTATGTTAAAAAAGGCCTGTCTGCTAATCAAATGCACAGTCTCACCATGTCAGGTCACATTAAACACACACACACACACACGAGCGCGACCAAGAAACTGCATTTCTGTCTTGGAGCACTGCGGGATCTGGCCTTAATCCAAGTGACAGCATCCGCTGTGGGGGAGAGAAAGTGAGCAAGAGAGAGATAGATGGAGAAAGTGAGAAAGAGAAAGAGAGAAACAATGCTTTATAAGATGCTAAATTTCTAGATTCTACACATCAGAAAATTTGTGGTCATATTTCTATCATTACTACTCAGTGAAAGACGTTTTCAGTGGTGCAGGTGTGGAAACTTCTGCTGCTGGAAAACCGTATTGCTTAAGATACACAGAGTGTCAAGTGTGTAAAGGTGAAAAACCTCATCATGTAGCTTGCTTGATGTAGCACCAATTCACCTGGGGCACATTCTTTATACAGGGATTAGTCAGTTTCAGAGTTTTTTATTTTTTCTAAGACTTCTAGACAAATCCATGAGAAAACTGTTCTTAATGAATGTGAGATTATAATAAGATTAGAAAACGTCTGTATCTGCTGTGATTTAGTGTGTGTAATCATGAAGACCTTTTTAATGGTTTCTTTGCAGAAAGGCAACATTGGATTTGGATCTCACTTGTTAAGACACACAAAAAAACAGGGTGGCAAATATAGCCTAGTTTTATTAATATTTATGTTTTTGCCCAATGCATTTGTAGATATTCTTAATTACAATAAAAATATTCAAGGGAAACTCCACCCTGAAACACAATATGATGTGTGATGATTATATTAAAATGTTTTGCACCCATGTGATGTGATTAGTGTACAGGTGCCATGTACAGGAGAGGAGGGGAGAAAGCTGAGCAGACTAAAGGACTAAAAGTAAGAGTTAAATCCCATAACTCCAAAGCATTTATCAAAAGGAAAACTTGGGTGCAACTATTACTATATCTACTCAGTGTAACCTACTCACCTAACTGTGCAAATAAACGGAATTCATGTGTTCTATACATGAGCATCATTTTGTTGATTTGCTAATGTTAAGCAGCAATCGATTAAATTGAGAACATGAAGAAAGTAAGAATCAAAAAAGCATGCAAACTTTTCAATTTCATAACATCAAATTTAATATCATTCAGCATATTTATATTAAGTAAATAACTCATTTAAACAACCTCTCGATGGCTACACCAACTGCTGACATTTATCATGGCTTCAAGGCTCAATGTATATGGTCTTTCAAATCATGGGAGTATGCAGTACAACTCTAATAAAATTTTGCTGAAATACCAAATTCTCCTGTGTACATCTATAACAACTGGATCAGCCATGCATCATTTTTCATTATATTTAACATTACTGGTTGGTGGTGCAGAGGTGTTTACCTGCGCTCTCTTCAGCTCCACATCAGATATGTTCCTTTCATGGCAGATAAAATGACGCTAAAAAAAAGAAAAAAATGTGTAAGTACTGCACAGAAAACTATAGCATAGTGTGCAGCTCATAATATATATCTTGCTCTGCACATCTTTCTCCATAGATAATGAATGTGGTAGTGTTTTGATGGAGAGATGATGTGTGGTTGTGGATATTCAAATTATTGACATAATAGTTGATGCTAGTCACCCACTATTCTCTCTCTCTCTCTCTCTCTCTCACACACACGAGCACACACACACTTGGGCAGGCACACGCAGACACATGCACTCCCGATTTACTAATTGCATCCTTTAGAAGAAGTCACTGCTCTGGCATTCACCAGCCACCAATTTCCTGCAGACAGAAGCACAGATGCACATACACAACTCTTGACTCTAAAAATGCAATACAGAATAGTGTGTGTATGACACACGTGTGAGTGTGTACAGATTGTTCAGCTAAAAAGGACAGGCCTATTGGTAGACTGCCTCAAATCCATTATACATAAAGGAGTGAACTTCAAATCCATGTGCTGCGCCGTTCTGCCTTTGCTCTGCTCTAACAAACCTGACGGATTTCATCTGGAAATTAAAAGGGTGGTTATAAAGCTGGCTGAGCAAAAGGAGAAAAACAAAAGTATGTAAGACTCTAGGCCTGTGGTTAACATTACTGTTAGGCACCAAATCCCATTATTAGACACCGTCTTCTGTTTAGATCACATTTTTTCCATTTTAGATGAATAATGACCGTCCATCTGCTCTATACTGCTCCAGGAGATCAGCGAAACAAGAACCAAACCATTAAAGGCTTCTCATGTTAAATGCAGGGCTTTACAGTTGATGTGAAACTCAATAAGCAGCCAGAGTTGTGTGAATAATATTTGAACTAGCTGAAGCTTGCTTACGGAGACAGCCAGCTAGCAAGACATTGTCCATAAAAAAAGGTTATAAAAGCTTGTACGAGTTTCTCAGCATCGTAGCAATTTCTGGTGGATGATCTCTACTTTATATACTCCGTCGCATTTGCACTCTCTGCCTTTTATGCTAGTGTAGAAAGCAGGATTGCAATGGTTACTACACTATCCTTAAGGCCAGTTCATGGTGACCGTGAAGCTTTCATGCTCTTTTTAGACATGTGTGCGTGCGCGTGTGTGTGAGGCGCATCACAAGCAGGAATTACACATCCATTTTAACAAGAGCTCTGTCAGAGACCCATCAAGCTTCAGCCTGTATGTCAAGCTGTCCTTGTTTTTTATGTTGTTGCTATTGATCCCACCCCCACCCCCCAACAACATCTTTACGATTCTTCTTTACAATTATATACAGGTGTACCTCTACCAATACTTCCTGCTACCCTTAACCCTTATTCCCTCTCCTCTCTCACTAGCTACAGTCACACAGATACACACACTGGTGTGTTCTGAATAAATAAGCCTTGCGCTTAGAGGAGACAGAAACAGTAGTTTGTGACTCAAAATAACGAGACATATTTAGACAGTGTTTTTGTTTTCAATGATTCAATGAATGAGCACTACTGTTTAACCAAGATTTGACAAAAGGATCTTTTAACAGTCTTCCATTAGAGGTAGTTAATCTGAAGGACTTGCATAAACAAGTCTGCTGGTATTATTTTAGAATAAAATCCTTATATTGACTTATATTGATATATATATATATCTTGATTATATTGATTGTTATCAGAGATATGAGTATAAATGAATGAGGTTGGCCTTAGAGAAAATGTTAAGCAAGCACGTATAATAGAATTTAAATATAATATATATATTTTTAGTTGCGTAGACCTTATTCACATCTTACAGGTACATACAGAACCTACTACTACTACTACTACTACTACTACTACTACTACTACTACAGATTCACAAGTGATTTTAAAGATATTCCCTTTAACATTTCGGAGGTATAATTAGTGATAAAGATGTGTCTTTAGAAATTACCCAATTAGATATTCTATCATTCTGTAATGAACATCTTTCTGAATTATACCCATTCTTAGTGTCAGCTTTTATTTGAACAAATGTAATTTTATAATAATTTGGATATAATTCTTGCATTTATGTACGCTATACTACTACAGGCACAGGCAGAAGATTTCATTATCTCCTGACGCACAAAGAGTTTTGTTTGTGTCCATAATCAAATATTTTTTTAGCCACAATGTTTCTAACTTGAGACCATCTAGGGACAGACAAAGAAAAAATAAGCCTATTCTTCAAATAGACTTTATATACTGTACGTGTACTGTATACTGTTTGTGGACACCAAAGGTTAAACTTAAGGTTCAAGATGTCTTCTGTAAAACTTTTATTTTGATATATATTCTGTAATGAAAAAATAAACAGTGGAGGTGGGCTTATTAAAGCCAGTGCTTAAAGTCAAGGTAAAAGTAATATAGAAATGTATGTGAGGAGAGTCTGACAGTCTGTCAGTCATTTTTCCCAGACACCAGATGAAGGTGTTCTACTGGAAGTCCAAACACTACTTCAGTTCAACACCTGATAAAAGACAAAAGGCTGTTTATGAAGTTTATCTAAAGAAACATTTACGTAGGCACTGGTGTACTGGGAGAAGTTTGGCTCTGATAATACATCAGTTAAAGGCATACATGCCCACAGATCTTTAACAGCACTTTAACATCCTCTGCTAGTGCAAGCCTGACAATTAGGCTCCAATTACAGTGTAAAACAGGTGAAGCTTTAAGCAAATATTAATTAGTATATTAGCTGGCCAAAAGTTTTGTGGACACCTGATCATCACACCCACATGGGTTTCTTCCCTGAACTGTTACCACAAAGTTTGAAGCCCAAAATTGAACAGAATGTCTTTGTATACCATAGCATTAAGCCTGAGGGCCCAAACCTGATCCAGCATGACAACACCAGCATGCACAAAGCGAGCTTACATCGCCATGGTTGGTGTGGAAGATCTCAAGTGTCCTGCACAGAGCCCTGACCCCAACCCCTCTGATCATTTTTTGGGATAAACTACATCTCAGACCTTCTCACATACATCAGTGCCTGATCTTTAATGCGTGTGTGGGTGAATGAACACAAATCCCCACAATCACTCTCTGTTTAGTGGAAAGCTTTCCCAGAAGTATGGAGCTTCTTATAGCAGTCAAAAGAGAAATATATTATATATTTTCATTTGTTGAATAAAACTTGTAATTCGACATTGTGCTTCAACTCATTGGTTGCAAGGCTTAGTTCACATACTTCCCATGATAGTCTTCTATATACCCAGATCTGTGCCTAAAACAAGATCAGAAGAAAATGTTGGAGATGATGGCCTCTTTCACTCCAAACAAGGATCATTCCCAGAGAATCACAACTTCAGAGCATGTGAGCCAGGTGGAACCTTTCTAATTGGACATTTTAATTGCAAATCTGAATTAATAGGCCCAACACTGACAGTGTAAGCACATTTAAACAAAGCTGTGGGTAAATTAGAAGCAGACACTGTGTTAAGGAGAAAGGCAGATTTTCCCATGGCAACCCCCAGCTGGGGCCTGAATCCCGCTCGTTCAGCACGGCGTCTGTTATGGGCTTAAACAGGGAAGATTTCACCTACGTGTGATCAGACCAGCTGCAGGCTAATGCACAGGACCTGTGTAACTTTAAGCTATGGATCCTGATGTTTAATATGACTGCAAGCAATTTTCAGCCAGCTGTTTGGTAATATTTTTTATCCTTTTGAAGCATTTAAGCATTTTGCGTGGAATGTGCACCTCTAAAACAACAGCCTGCAGGGTGTTCGACTGTAGACTACTTCTACAGAGTGTGAAAAATGTCAGCATCCAGTGGGCATTAAACTACAAGATGGTTTTGTGTTTCTGATTTTTTACCCTTATTTTATTGTTACTTTACTTTTTCATTCCAGTTTATGTTTAGCAATGTTTTTTTTTTAGCATAAAATCTACCTATTCAAAAGGATTTAGGGTTGTTCATGAAATTCACAACTAAAATACTACATACTACACATATCTAGTAATCATCTAGTCACGTACAATATATATCCAAAAACATGTGCTCCCCACCCATTACACCCACATGTGGTTCTTCCCCAAACTGTTGCCACAAATGTGAAAGCACACAATTCTATAGAATGCCGTTGTGTGTTGTAGCGCTACAGTTTCCCTTCACTGGAACTAAGAGGCTCAAACCCTCTTCCAGCATGACAATGTCCCTGTGCACAAAGCACAGAGCTCCATGAAGACATGGTGTGTTAAGGTTGGAGTGGAAGAACTCGAGTGTCCTGCACAGAGCCCTGACTCTGACTCAACCCCACTGGGATGAACTGGAACTGCACCCTAGACCTCCTCACTCTTACAACACTGTCTGATCTCACTGATGCTCTAACACTCCAACATGTAACATTATGTATTAACACAGAGGCGGTTGTTGCAATTCTTGAACGGGCACATGAAGGTGTCATGGTCTGGCGTCCACATACTTTTACATACAATGTATGTGAGACATACTTCTGGGATGTCTGAATATCAGTGAGTCTACCCACAATGTTCACTTAAGCACAGAGCGGTAAAATAGGTGTGTTATAAGATCACCAGCACTCTGTTCTTTAATTATTTCTTACTACAAGACTGAAATAACCTGAAGCACAGATCCAACATATGTATCAGTGATGAAAAATCAGTGTGTGAAATCAATATTCATCGAATAAATTTAACTTGTGTACTAGACACAGCACTAAATACTAGAAGCAACATGGTGTACAGTCATAGAGTTAAATACAGAGAGAGCATCTGTCTCCAGTCCTCTAACATCCAATCTCAGCAGTCGTGGAGTTAATAATATGGAGTTTAACGCTGTAAACAAGATCCTGTGCCAGTATGCAAAAAATAGAAAGCTGGCAGTGTACACACTATGGGAAAACTATATAAACACTTTTTTTTTTTTTTTGCTTGATGTGACTCTATATACTGTATGGTATATAAATTTTAATGGTTATAATATTGCTTATAATATAATGGTTATAATATAATATGTGATTGTCACTGTAATCCAGTTCTCTCACAAGTGCAGATATTTTCTGATTTGGAAATAGCATTTTGTGAATATTCTTCCCAAAAGACTTTCTATATATTTTAACTCCAGCATGCCATACCAAAAACACTCTCAAGAAAGTTCATGTTAACTGCTTTAGAAATAGAATTATATTATATTATATTATATTATATTATATTATATTATATTATATTATATTATATTATATTATATTATATTATATTAATATGTACATAGATAGATAGATAGATAGATAGATAGATAGATAGATAGATAGATAGATAGATAGATAAATAGATAGATAGATAGATAGATAGATAGATAGATAGATAGATAGATAGATAGATAGATAGATAGATAGATAGATTTATAGATGGATATGCAACACCCTAACTCTGATAATTAACCTGATGTGAAATGACATGTGCTGTAAGAGATGGGTGGAAATACACATTTGTATTTTCAGCTGTATGAGTCAGTCGATGAGATAGGTGGACTGAGAGGTGCAAAAGAGAACTGAGAATGTGGGGGTGAATTAACAGTACAGTCAAAGTGAGGCAGGGGTGAGACATATGACATTAAATCTAGTCTAGTCTTGGTTTTTGGTTCAAATATTTATTCAATTCTTTTTTCCAAAAATATCTTTGAAAAAAAACCCCCACAACCCCAGACAAGTGATGAGAAAGGCCAGACTGGAGATAAACTTAAGATAAAATGTAAATTGCAGAGCATGGGTAAAGGATTAGAATACTAGACAAACAGAGTCTGCCATTTTGAGTTCTCTCTTCTCTGAATGAATTGTATGGAACAGATAAAGTACTGTTTCATTTTCTTTTCAGCAGAGTTGAAAAAGTTTTTTTTTTTGGAATTAAATCCTGACTTCCAAAAGCTTACACGGTATTAAGAAAGTAATTCACTAAACTGAACTGTTCCTTTCAGCCAACAACTTACCCTCCCCACACGTCTGTCAATCCCAGATGCATGTTTGTGTTCTGGAGCCAGCGAGATGGTGACGCACTGATACGAGTCCCGCTGCAGCTGGCAAAGAGAAACAGAAAACCCCATTAATGTCCCCAGCTTCAACTTCCACAACCTCCATTTAGAGAACAAGCGAAAACACTGAAGGATTGGAATTGGGGGGTAAGACTTAAAAATATAACTGCACATAGATATATTTAACACTGCTAAACAACAGTGAAGTTATTATCATTATCACCTGTAGCAAAACAATTCTTTAAACCAAACAATACAATAAATGGAATTTAGTTTCATTTGTAAATTGTTCATAGGAGCGTTTACATAAGAACTTTAAAAGAAAATCCTGTTTTTGGGGGGTGGTGGTCGTGGGGGGTTCTTATTCTATTAATGAAAGCCTCAACTTGATCAACTACAAATCATAATTTGCATGGATTACTGCATGATATATACAGTTAAAATAACTCATTTTTATTACAGCATTTAGCAGATTATTTTATCCAGAGTGACTTACAGGAGAGCTGTGGAGTCTTTATCAGAAACTCATCCTCATGCTAATTCACTAGGTCAGGGATTAGGAGTAGCATCCAGAACTTTTGTGAAAACCAGGCAATTGATTCTACTGCCTTTAACTTATATAAAAAAGAAAAAGTTTTTCCAAAACACACCATAAATTACGATAAGTAAAACCATCTCATGACAAAAGAAATGGTGGTGTATAAACAGAGGTCGGGCCGGTCTGTCTGCACAAAGCTGTAAACCGTAAACAAACACCTCAGCTACAAAAGATTTAGTACTCGTCATGCTCCTGTGGGAAAGGATGTTTAAAGACCGATGTAGGGATTTTGGAGTGTGAAAGCTGAATTATAAATCATGTTCATTTTGTCTTGGCATCATCTTAGAACACTGTGTAGATCCATTTTCTCTCGCTTTCAGTGTAATTTCTTTTCACCTCACTTGATCTTCACCCAGTTCATTTTTTCCGTCATTTGTCTAGATTTTGAATTTTTCATGCTTTTGCATTGTTATAATTTTTCATATGATTTAAAATATTTTTTATTTCTTTTTCTTTCACAGTTAAGATTAAAATATTCATTGTGTTTTCAGGCCTCTGTACTTGACCTTTTATGGGTTTTGTGGGTGTCACTAAATGCAAATGAGTGGTGACGGGAACATGCTTTTCACTTTACAGGTGATCAAAATGTGCACACAAGAATGGAAAAACAAATTAACATTTTCTGAAACTTTTGTAAATCTGGTGGAAATTATTAGTTGGCTTACACAAACATTTACACATAACTTTAGTGAAAGCTTGAATGAGGTTAGTGTGGATTTGCAGCTTCCTTCCTAGCTACATTAAAGAAATAAGTAACCATAAAACTCATAGAACCTACTGTATTAGCACTCCATTCTGCTGTGTGAGCATTAAACACTCCCCAGAAACATGCAGGAAAAGTCAGTTATATCTGTTGTATCACTATCCCAAAACTGTAGTAGTATTAATTATAAAGCTAGCATTAACCTAAATATATTGTGCCACAAGAGGTACATAAAGGCACAGGGAGAAAAGGAAGAGGCTCATGAGTGCAGTGTACCATTAAACAGCATCAGTTCAGACCTCAGGGTTAATCAACAAAAGAACAACTTATCACATTCCTTCAAAATTAGACTTCAGAATAATGTGATGATTCATTTGTGTTGGTCATCATAAGGAAGTGAATACAATGTCAGCAGCTTCATGAGTCACAGCAAAAAGAGTTGCCTGAATTAAACACACAATAAATATGATTTTAGCTGACAAATCCTCCACATCTGCTGTAGGGAACTCCAGGCTGCACTGCTCGTTGGCCGGATTATGATGGAGTTACTTGTGTTGGCTGTCTTGTAGTGGAGCTCTTTATAGTATAACACTTTTTCTGCTTAGTGCTGGCCTACTTAAATACAGCTGAAATGTTTCAGAATTTACCAATTGAAAAGATAGTGAACATTACAAGATCACAATGTAAATTGGAAATCTGAGACGGATTCTAAAGATCACAAAGGTCTGAAGCTTTAAACTTGACAAAAATAAACGGTGTGTGACGTTTTTGCTTTCTGCTATGTATCCTGTGTTAATAACCTGTTGTCTGACCCCGGAGCAGGGTAACATCTTTCTTGGCTACAGATTAGCTTCACATTTTTTTGCTCGCCAAACAAATAAAGCCGTGAATGTCCTGGCTCCCAAAACATGCGTGGAGATTTAAATTAAGAAAATGACGCAGCATGTTGTTTATCAGGATGACTTCATTATACAGGGGTTCAGTAAACATCTGGGCTGCTGTTCTTTATATTATTACACTTAAATTTCATAATGTGTTTAATAATGAGCCCGGTGTATGTACAGTCTCAGCTTCAGTTTTACAGCAGTCCTGTTACCTTGTTAATGTGTCATTGAAAAATATATCTAAATCTAAAGCTGATGAAAACCTAACAATGATTGTTTATAAGCATAAAACCAACCAACAAACAAACAAACAAATAAATAACACAAAAAAAAAACGTATTTGTGCATTTGGGCAAACTATTGATGGCTATCTTTTTTCTGATGGATGAAAAGTTTTTTATTTTATTTTATTTTATTATTAATATTTGCAGCTAAAACTATTCACCATTTAACCATGAATTATGCTCAACAGTTCAGTCTGTCTTTTTCCATTGTTATTTTAGTTCATAACACACACATACACACACACCCTAATTAGGATAGAAAATAGAAATACTGCTTGCAAGCGATAAGAGTCTAGCTCTGAATATTTCACAGCTGAAAAGTAACTCTTCAGAGTGTAGTCTGATGTGCTGTGGACAGCAGTCTGCATGGCATCAGCCAGTTGAAACATGTTTAGACGTCTGATCTGGGTGGTCCAGAGTCAGAGACAAGGCCTTAGATGTTTTAATTGTCTCCATCCTTGGGCGTGTCATCAACTTGAAACAGCTCAGAAATAACAGCGGCTTCTTTGCCTGTGTCGTGCTGCTCTTTTTCAGGCTTTATACTTAGAACAAAACACACCACAGATGAACCCAAGCATCCAGCTCATCAGGGATTCCACCCTCGCTTGGAAATAGACTGTTAGTGTTACAATTCCATTTCCCGAGACAAAATTACAACCCTGTTTTTGCCATTGACTGAGACAGATCCACAATAAAGCCTAATAGTGGATCAGAATGTCCAAATCTAAACAGGCAGCAAATGCGTTAACACCAAATCGGCTGCAGATTTTTACAACACGCTTATTCAGAAGGTGAAGCTAAACTGCTGCTAGACCACGAGTCAACTGAACACACGGATGTTAAGAACAGCACAACACAGCGGCAATGTCTAGAGGTAGGCATCAAGATGAAAGGGCGTAATAAAGTCACAGACACTGTAATAAAAGACTGTCGCCTCAACCAAAGAGCACTGGTGCCTCAGGAAGTCTGTAATTTACAATGACAATATCAGGGACAGTCACGGAACTGGAGACAAAGTGTGGGCCGGTGACAGAATACAGCCTTCCTTTTTGCTTAGAACAATTTATCAACTGAAACAAAAAAAAAATGCTCTTCTTCAACAGTTTTCGATATCATTGTAACATTTTCCTACTGAATCAAGCTGAGCAAATAGCAGGAGCAGTACAGAAAGCAATACAGTGCAACTCCCACATGTGGCTGTGGTATTAATCTGGGGGTTTTTTTGGTTTTTTTTATTTGTCTCTATTTGTCAGTGTGAGTGAGAGTAATGCCCCTGATCTCACAAGTGTCTCCTCCTGAGCACTCTAGCAAATCTACAGAACCTGAACACATCCTCACAGTGATTGCTCTGGTGTTGGATTTGCTGATCATGCCTTTTCTGTTTTTAAAGACATAGCTGGATCACAGGACAATTTGTTGAGCTCAAATAAAATTGAAGCATTTAAAAACTGTTATCCAAATAAGATCCTGTGTGAGTGATGGAGAGACAGAGAGAGACAGAGAGAGACAGAGACAGGCTCTCACGCTCATTTCCAGCCACTGTCATTCTTGAGAGAGGAAATGCTTCCAGGCAGCTTTACAGTTCTTTAATCAACACTAAGAAAAGACTCTTTTGTTCTTCTTCGACACTGTAAAGAACTTGCAGTCCTCTTGAAGCTTCAGCACATCAAGAGAAATCTATTAACATCCAACATCACCTAACATAAGCACATCAGAGACAAGAAAGGATGCCAGATAAGCAGTCTACACTATTCCTTAATGTTTTCCTTTTCTCTTTTGATGTTGGAAACGACAAAAAAATCCAAGTTATATAGATTCTAATTATATATAAGTTTCCTGGGAATTAAATAAATATATATTTTTAAAAATGTGACAACAACAAAAGCACATGAGAGCATGCCACATAAGAAGATCTCTGATACCACACACACACACACACTATTTTATGGCTTCTGTGTTATTTAGTCGTCACAAAAATATTTTATATTATGTATTTTATGTTTCCAACAAACAATTAAATGTTACACAAAAATGTTTGTAGGTTTTGCTAAAAATAAAAGGCAACTGCAACAGTCTGGAGTATCCAGATCCGTGGGAGACTCTCTAATATGCTTACTAAAAATCATCAGCTAAATTCCTAAACTCTCCAAATTGAACTGACTGCTAATAGTTTTTTTTTGTTAGTGTTGTCATACCAAATACTGTTCAGTTTATGTTACAGGTTACTGCTCATTTTTAATGTTATCAGCACTGCTGATATCGAGGTCGAGAGAGAGAGAGATATCATACAAACCAAGAGCAAAAGCACTTGGACTGGATTCACCTGGCAAAGTGAAGGCTATAGGGCTATAAGGTGCACTTTAATCCAGCAGGAGAGGACATGCCTAGTGTGTGAGAGAAAAGGAGCTGAATGAGCGTGTGAATGACTCACAGGAAGACAACAGCTGGAGGTCATCGCTCACAGAAATCAAAATAGCTGTTTGTTTTTCGCTTTTCAGCTCTGGGGAGGAGGGATGTCTGGCTGGGGGAGAAATAAAGAGGGGAGGTTTGAGCTTTGTTTCTGTGGCAGGTATCAACACAGTAAATTCATGCTCAGTTTCTGAGCATCTTTAACTGGACATGCAAAGGTTTTTTTTTTGTTGTTGTTGTTGTTTTTAACTTTTACAGATATTTTAAAGGGGGAGGGATGGAGGAAGGACATTTTTATGTGTGTGTTACCTACAATCTGGCAGCCCCAGACTGTCTGACCAGAGATGCAGAGATGATTTACTTGTGCTTTTAGTGCAGATAAACAACTCTCTAAGTGGTTGAGAGATCACACAGGGAATAGCAACGGCAGCTAAAACCAAGCAAAAGATCACAGATAGGTCATGTTAAAGAACAGTGTTTTATTCTTCTTCTTCTTCTTCTTATTATTATTATTATTATTATTATCATCATCATCATCATCATCATGTAATAATAATTTCAATAAAAGAAATCCATTAAATAAAATAAAGGACAATAACTATAAATATTACATTACTATTTAAATTTTTTAATCTAAAATTTAAAACACCCTGACCATGTGTACCTAACAAATATTTATATATTTTTTATATAAAAAAATTTATTAAATATTTATTTATCTATCAATCAATTAATAAATACCATGTCTAAAATATAACACTTGTCTTTGCTCACTGTGACGCCTTCCCCTCACGGCCATCTTCCTTTTCCTCTCACACTGACAAAGTGATAAATGTAAGAGATTTTAT
This sequence comes from Hemibagrus wyckioides, assembly GCF_019097595.1. Classification (NCBI taxonomy): domain Eukaryota; kingdom Metazoa; phylum Chordata; class Actinopteri; order Siluriformes; family Bagridae; genus Hemibagrus; species Hemibagrus wyckioides. The sequence continues at coordinate 21,386,284 of NC_080719.1, forward strand.
GGAAATGGGTATCTCAGAAATATCTTTTGCTAGATTCTGCTGCACCCTGTGAGTGAGTTCATTTCTATAAAGACACTCCAGAAAGATTTTTCTTTCTCTAAAAAAAAAAACCTCAGAGTTTGTAGTGTAGAGGAATAAAATGTAGAGAGCATTTAAAAGGCATGTCACAGAAGCGACAGGTATTGAGCTCCTAGCACAGGTGGAGTTCATGAATATGCCACAGTTATGTGATCTAGCTTGCATGGACTAGTATAAGCACATATAATAAAAGTCAAAACAATCTGTATTAAAGTGAAGTGTGTAGAAGCATGCAGAATCTATACAGACATTGTACAAAACCCTGTAAAAAATACTTCCTTTAATTCTAGTCACAGAAAGTGTGTGTGTGTGTGTGTTTGGTTTTTAAGTATTTTGCTAATACCTTCAATTGATGATCATTTATTCTAAAAATATAAAGGATAATCACATCGAGAAAATTCCAAAACATAACAGACCTAGTAAATTGTGTAAAATATGGCTTATGGTTTAAAGATTTTGATTAGATTCTCATAAAATCAAAATTGAATACAATTTGTATGAAGTAAAAATTATCCTGACAATTATTATTGATAATAATAATAATAATAATAATAATAATAATAATAATAATAATAATAATAAATAATAATAATAAATAAACAAATACATAAACTACAAACAAAGAGATGCTTGTACCCAGTAAACAGCATGCACTACATGTTCACCTTACCTTAAATAATTAAATTTGCCCAAAACTTTGATTGAATAAACCAAGTGGGCTAAGATGGGGATAATACTGGGGAAACATACTGAGCTCCAGAGCACAAATGAAGCTAAAAGATCTCTTTTTTAATCGGGGAACGTGTGATGGTCATTGTAATTAATCGTGGTTTACTGGGATTTCCGTGTGATCATGTGACCATTTTAAATCTGTCTTGTGCAGGTTGCCTCTGCAAATGCATTACATGCACAATTAAGAGCATCTCGATTTGCATGATGTGAATCTTTTCACATGTCCATGATGCTCATTACGCATATATTACATGCCTAGTTATACAACATATACAAAGAGCAATTGTCTAAACTGTAAGGGACACTACAGATTACAGCAGGCTTGCTTGTGACGGATTATTTTACGGATTATATAAATAGTACATTTTTAACTACTAGGCAACTTGTGTAGTAAACACAAAAATTTAACCAAGGAAATTTAACCAAGGTTATGTCCATCATAGCGCTGGAAAAATGAATGAGTATATATCACACATAAACAGGTGAAGGTGGGCATCATCATCACTACCACATACAAACAACAAACCAGTAGAAAACACTAACCTTCATTCCAGCCACAAAAACAGATCTGTTCAGGAGAAACTTCAAGAACAGCATATTCTGTCATTTTGCTCTCTCTGGCTCGCTGACCTTTGAAATATAGAAATGAAGAAGAAAAGAGACAAATCACTCCAGATGATTATATCTTTTTATTATATCTGAAGCAAAGAGTAAATAAAAAAGGTTTTAAAAAGTGTCTCAGTTACGAAGTGCAGGACGGAGCTGTGTCAGAGCTTTCAAATGTCCTGTCCTGTATAATCACCCAGCAAAGGAAAACTAATGGTAGCACATGTAAACTTCAAGCCAGACCCTTTAGCATGAAATTGCTAGCAGCTGGCTTCTATTCATCTCCCTGTGGCTCCCTCACTTATGTTTTTTAGGGAACAGCTGCACAGATAAAAGAAGAGGACTAAACAAACACTGTACAATGAACAGCAAACACTGAGCTGCACTAGCGAGCCTCCCTGGATGTGTGAACACTCACTGCTTGTGTGGACTGCTTTTGCTCTTGACTGTCCCTTTTCTATATTTAATTTGCCATTTTCAGCATCCCACATCCCCCATCATAACCCACCCCAAGCAGCTCAGCCACCCTGAAAAGCAGTGACAGTGCTCCTTTGTTCAACCCTTGCCTCTCAGTACCCACAATCCCCCATTCTACCACCCACCACCATCCATCGTCCGCCCACTGCCTGAGATGCAGGCCTTGACAGAAAGGTTTGGGGAAGAGACGGGACGAGAACGAAATGGAGAGAGAGAGAGAGGAAACGGTGAAACGGTGACAGGCAGCAGGACGACGAGACAAAGGCATGCTCTTGCACTTTTTTTCCTTTACTATTCCTGTGCTTTTTCTGTAGAATCAGCAATAACAGAGGGGGCTTCAAAAAAGGGGGCAGCAGTTGCTGAGACCTGCACTTCTAGCAGAGATATACAGCTGCCAAATTATGAGCACTCCTCAATCTTTGTTTGGGAGAAGAATCGCATTTAGAGATGATGTCGAGGAATGTGAAACAGTTATACATCTTTTAAAAAATGGAAGGATAGAGGGATTTGAAATGAAGATTTATACACCTCAGTCTGCTTTTAGATTCATCCTTCCTATACATATATAAAAATTACTATAATTATTAACTCATTTGAAATGAGTGAAAACATCTAAAAAAAAAAAGATTAAAAAAAATAATAAGAATAGTAAATATGTTCAGTTCATAAGTTCAGTTTCCAAATGGCTTCTTTCTACAAGAAATTATTTCTCTTAAGAAATGAATTATAATTTATTATTTTCTATTCTGATAAAATGATGTTCCTGAAAGTTAAAATCTTCCTTCATCATGTACCTAATAGGTAATTTGACATGCCAATGCTCATAAATACATAGAAATTAACATACAAATGAGTCTATGATGTCACCTCGACCAACGACTTCTTTAGCTACTTTCCTCTAAAAAAGAGTTGGCAACACGGCGCAAAAGCCTTCATAATTCCAGTAAAAGGGATGCTGATAAAGTCCCTGGGGTTTGAGAATGAAAAACGCTTCCTTGTTTGTTTATGTAAACGCTCCAAGTAAATCAAATGAGTCTACGTATATGTCATTGCTTATATCTTACAGCCTACACTCAGACCTGCTCATTTATTTTATAATTAACCAGGTACAAGTCTGCATGGTAATATTACACACATTTCTCCATTCTAAATATGGATGCAGTGTCACATATGGCTAATCATTTGTTTCAGCTTTCACACCTGAAGAAAGTTTAGAACAAAACAGATGTTCAGTCTAAAAAACTAAATTCAGTGCATTAAAAAGATGCTGGATCTTAGCCCATATTCAATCCCCTTGCTGCCACCATTCATACACAACACTATCAACTCCCTTAGCCGTGAGATGAAAGATACAGAAACAAAAAAATGTTTGTATGATATCCATGCCTTTATTAATGTGTTAATAATCCATCTCCTAACACAAAACCGCATAATAATAGCAGGGAATATTTACAGCAGCCACTGATGGACAAAAACGGCAACATTTTTACTGCTTTTATGTAAAACACTACAGCTGTACAACAGTTTGGTTTAACATGTACACCAGTGGAACAAACAGCCTAAAGTTATGCACCTGCATTAGACATTTGAAGACTTTTCCCCTCCCTTTTCTTCCACACAAAACATCATGAAATAACGATTATGAAAAGACACACAGCTATCACACAAAAACAGACAAAGCTTCACCAAGCTCACACATGTGCATTCATCTGTAGAGAAAAGACTGGAAAAATACATATACTGATGTTAAAAAAAGTAAAATGTGAAACTGGGCTAAACGTAAGCTTTAGATTTCTTTATACAGAGCAGGGAATTTATCTTTTTGTATGTTGTAGCATTATTCATAAGTACTTAAAGGTGCATTAGGTAAAACTGATCAAAATTGTACAAAAGTGTTTATTCTGGATCTGCTATTTTGTACAGATAGAACAGAGCGATTTATTTATTATTATTTTTTCTTTTAGCTTACAGCATAGTTACCTGCTGCGCAGATCTGTGCTCATGCTGAATTCAGACTCGGAAGAGTTTATAAAATGATTGAAGCTCATCCAAACACATTACGGACCGGAGCACAGTTTTCCAAATGGGTTTTCCAAGCCACTTAATACACCGATATGTGCTGACCATTTTTATAATGTTCTACATATTTTTCCAGGTTATTTGTACTGGTGTACATTTAGCTAAACACATGACATACACGTTGACTGATGCTGCCTACTGACTTCCTTTTTACTGCATCAAAACATTTTCCTAAATGTCAATACTTTGATCAGTCATAGACTTCTACAAACTTGAAATCCGCTTAAAAATACAGCCTGGCAGCTGGAATACCATCAGGCATGCTGATACTTGGTGCTGGAAATTTGTGGAGTAAAGGATAAAGAGCATTTCATGCAGAGTTCAAGTCCGGCTGCTTTTCAGAAGCTGGAATACTTTTCCCCTCAGACACAAATGAGGTAGTGCTCCAAACAATCAGATACAAACATACACCTATAGACATTTGTATGTTCACAGGCTCATGATGTACAGTCGAAGACTTCTTAAGCCAGAGCGTAGGAAAATAAACCCACAACAGTCAATCCCCTAACTTCACGATGGGGTGCGATGCTGTTCTCAGTCACAGATTTCACTCCAGCACAAACACATTGTGAAAAGGACTATTTAACATGAAGTAGGAGGTGATCAGGGAAAAACCAGAGGGATTTAGGATGCACTCATCTCCAGAGATTAACCAGTCTAATACCTCCATTCATGACACTGGAGTTTCAGGAGGGTTCCTGCACAAATAAAGTGGCCCCTTGGAAGCTCTGAGTTTATTGTTCCAATGAAACAAGCTACAGACCATTCAGACAAACTGATGCCCAAATCTAAACAAAGAAGCCACATTAGTAAGGTGTCTGTGACACACACACACACACACAGTAACTTAATGAGTTATATTTTTGACAATGACTGCCACAAGAATGCAATAAGCACACGCCTGGATAAGAAGCATTGAAGAAGTCTTGAGATTTTGACTCTGGACACATTTTAGGAAAACAAATAAATAAATAAACAAATAATAAATCTTTTTTTTTTTATGTGTTTCTTCTTCATATTCACTACTCAGTTTTAGCCACAGTCCAGGTATTGAATGACTCCAGGGAAAGAAAAACATGACCAAATGTTAAGTGACATCCAGATGCAAAATACGTCTTCAGTTGCCATGGATATAGGACACTGTATCTGAATGAACTGACAAAATAGGGTTTTTTAATCTCCTATAAGATGTATTCTAATAAATGATAACTAATAATAATAATCTAATAATAATAAACACTAGCAAATGAAGATGAGGAGCTACAACAAGACACAGTTTGTGCAGATTAGCTCCAAACGCTTCTCCATGATGTTCGTACGCAATACTATATTATGCTTTTTCCATAAATATCAACATCATCAAATAAACAAAAGCCTCACCACAGCAGTTCCGATTTGATGGAGTCATGTGGAAGGACAATTTGTAAAAACCTGGCCATTTGTTTTTTCTTTTTAATCACAGCCCAAGACACTAACCAGAAATAAGGACCAGCAGTGTTATGACGTCACACTTAAAAAAGATCATTTTAAAATCAAGGAGAGTGAAGTGGTTGAGATGATATGAATCCTGGTCCAGGAGCAGTATATAACAGAAACTTAACCTAACCCATGGACTTGTTCTGTCTCAAGAAGCCTCTTACGCTTTGCCATTAAAGCAACTCTTTTCCAATCACTATTCTTAAAACAGCTATGATCAAATAAATGCTTTTTTTTTTATAACATAACATAAATACTTCTGCTCTGATTCCATCTGTTAGAAAGGAATCTTGGCTAGGAAGGAAGCTTCATTACTCATTGTAGGTCAGCCATCACTTATTGATCACAGACTAGCAGAAGCCAAAAAATGTCTTATCTGTAATAGAAGTGAAGAGATTACACGAGCAGAACAGAGAGTCAAGTCATTCTTTCTCGTTCACTGACTGACAGATGGACTATAAAGATAAATCTAACTAAAATCGTTGATTAATCCATGTTGGTTCACTGGTGCAGGACTAATAATATTGACACATTTTTAGTTGGGCTGAGCTGAAAGTGGAAGAGATGACCCTTGTTACTGCTGAAATGTTGACAAACCTGACTAAACAGTCCTACAAATCTACAGACCTAACAATTTGTAAAAATGTTCAACTTTGGCTGTCATAAAGAGAAATCCTTATAGTGGAGAGGAACAAGAAGACGAATAAATGAATTAATAAATAAATTTAAACACTCCTCATGTCCACCAGAGAGACAGAATGACCTGTACCTCATCTCATCTCTTCACTCACTGCATCCAGATGGTAGCAGGAAGTATATTAATCGCCTCAGTAACCGTACACCGAGGCTAATAGGCTGCATCATGGTTCAGTCCACACAGACATTTATATTAAACTGCATTAACAGCACAGAGCGGCTGTCACCACGGCCTGAGGTGTTTTCTCCGACATGATCAAATGCTGCAATAATTACACCCTACAAGCTCCTGATTAACACATTCATGAATATTACAACAACACATTATTTATGTGTGTGTGTGTGTGTGTGTGTGTGTGTGTGTGCGCGCATGTGTGTGTGTTTAAGTCATGAGCTTGAAGTTTTTCCATAAAAGAACCTCAGGGTGACATAAGTGATCGTTGATGAACAGGATGATGGCTTTAACCCTTCCTTGCTCAGTCATGCATCCCACAACAGCATTCAGAAAAAATCACAATAGGCCGAGCTGAAATATGGGAAGGTTTATGTCGTCATGGTGTGTTAGTCTAAGTAAGCTCAAAGTGTGTGTGTGTGTGTGTGTGTGAGAGAGAGAGAGAGAGATAGTTAAGCTTACTAAAGAAGAGCCATGCACCTGGAGTAGGGATGGGCATTTCAGAGGTCAAGGTTCACAGCTCACATGGGGCACTGACTAAACAGGCCTATGCTCCCAGACAACCCCTGCGGTGAGTATACAGAACATGGGCCCTTTCACTTTTCTCTTCCTCCCCCTTCCTTCTCCATCTCATGCTGCCTTTTTCTTCTCTAATCCATAACCACTCAAACGGCCAGCGGCTCAATTATGCTCCCTGTTCCTCCACCATCTCTAGATGGATAAAGATTCAAAAACAATTAACCTCTTCTAAGCTAAATCGTTTCCCCAAGGGAAAAGAAAACAAATACTCCAACTTGTAAATAAACAATAAAACCTGTATATTTGGTGGAAAATCTTTAAGTAATATTTCAATACATGAAGAAGAACGCATCCCAGAGGAAAAGCTACTTCTCTGTTTTTCTGTCTTTTCGTTCCTGAAGCAGTTTACTGAGCTGTAGAGACAAACTAACAAATTATATTATAATCACGTCTCAATACCAACTCACATTATATTGTTTACTGTAACATACATTCTGTTTGTACTTCACTCAGCATTTACACATTTCTTGCAAAGTCAGCAATGATGGACATTAAAAAGTACAGACAAGTAATAATCCATGTCTGGCTGTAGCCACTTGACTCGGTGAACTTCGTCGGCCCTTGAGTCGTGAATACACCCTCCTCATGCGAGGGCGTGAATGGGCCTCCTATTCGCAGGCAGGTAGAACGCCTCAAAGAACACGCAAAGAAGAAAAAAACAGCTGGTTGTTTCTATTGAACCTTTTATGACGTTCCTTCAAAGGATTATGGTAGAGGACGAGAGGTTTATTTTTTGTTTAAACGGATGTGTTGTCTTCCCAGTGCTTTTACACTAGAAGCTGACATGCCTTTTAAAGAAATGAAAAGAGATTTTTTACAAAACCAAAAATCCCAAACACGCACAAAAAAAAGAATACTGAGAAATCTCAGCACTGTAAAGATAGCATACAAATCATGATAAAGATTTTGGAATAAAGGTGTTCAAGCTGCTACACAAAACTCTTCAAGTTGTATCAAACAACTCAATATTAGGATCCAACTACTGGCACAAAAAAAATAAATAAATAAATACATAGCCCTAATCTTGGGTTGGGGGGTATAGTTTTCGATGCACATTCTTGATGTGTAAGTGAGCATGGCGAGCATGCACACGGCCAGCTGTGATCTTTATTGCAGGACAAATGGAAGCTGCAGCTCATACACACGACATGCTGAAACTGCTGCTCTGCAATTTTGTATGTGCATGCTAAAATTGGCACGGCAGGGGAAAAAAGTTTCTCTCCTTCTCTCTCATATATGGAGACAATGTGGCCTTTCATGTTTTCACCAGTGTGTTTGCTTGTGCATCTCTGCCTTCCCCGTCACTTACAAGAAGACAGTGTAGTTCAGGTTTCCTGTGCGTCTCTCTCTTTCTGTGTCTGTGTGTGTGCTCGTATGTGTGTCTCCAGTCTGGTAAAACTTGGCCCCCAATAAACATTGCGTGCCACTCCTTGATTGTATAGTGGAAGAGATGCAGGAAATGAAGGCGGAGGAAGGAGGAAAAAAAGAGAAGGAGAAGAAGCCATGGAGGAGGGAGAAAAGAGAGCAGGCACTGATCCAGACTGACTGGGACTCTGTTGATCATTATGTCTAGCCTTCAGGTGTGTGTGTGTGTGTGTGTTTAAGGGGGAGGTGTGGGAAGCAAAAGAGGCAGACAAAGACCGATGCGGTACACTGGCACGCACGCACGCGCGCGCGCGCACACACACACACACACACACACACTTTATACCATTTTCACTACATGAAGTCACTTCTTTACACCATATTTTGTGTATATATTTTTTCTTGCTAAAACTTCTTTTTGCAATTCCAATGCAATGTTTTTTTAATAACAACACGCCACATTTAATTTTACATAAAAACATATTTAAATTAAAAAAGTGAATAATTTTACATATACTCTAACATATTACGCGAAAAAAAACCAAACAAAACACGAAGCTAATAAAAATGTAAGCATAAAAAAGACTACAATAATAAACTGAAGTGTAAAATGTTCTGTCAGTTTGTTAACTGTAATAACATTATTATTATTATGCACAGAGGTTTAACATCTATAACACGTTTACAACACACACCCTTGGCGATCACGTTAAACGATAATTTAGGAAATCATATAATTATAAGCAGCAAAAGTCGGTTTATTTTTGTAAATAAAAGAAGTAAGTTTAAGCCGCGCGCGAGCTTCCAGCACCTCGGGCTAAAGTGACTGACAGCGCCGGGACACTTCAGTCTCATCAAACAAAAGACTTTTAAAAAATAAAATAAAACGTCACACAGATACTAACCACTCGCCGCGGAGGTCACGCCGTGGTCCCCAGACACCGAAAGTCCGCTTGGTCATAATAAAGCCGGGTGAGGTGATGGCGGCGAGTCGCTACAGAAAAAGGAGGAAAAAAAAGTTGTCTCGCGCGCCGGCACGTCTCTGACACTTTGAGCGTTTCCTGCGCTCGCAGATTGAACGCTGTGGGAAGAACGGAGGCAGAGGATCACGTGATCTACGGCGAGGCGCGCCATTGGTGGAGTGCGGGTGCACCCATAAAACTCGCCTTTGGCTCAATCCCAAATAGCTTCCTATTAGAGATATATAGTCTTCTATATAGGGCACAAAAGCCTTTATTTCTTTCTCAGCGTAGGGCGTTGATGAAGGGTCTATGAAGCCGTTTGGTATTTAGCCTTTAATTCATCGGATTAGCAGAAGAGTGGAAAAAGCCAAACCTCCTTGCAGTCGAGTTGATGTGCGCAAGAATGGGCGAGAATATTTTTTTTAGGAAGAATGTGGAACATGTGGAAGACTCTGTGGTTCAGGGATGAAGGACTGCAATGAAGGGGTTACAAAAATCTGAGGAAAAAAAATATACAGTATATATTTTACAAAAATGTCTGTAATCTAAATAAGCATCATTTTAAAATACTGGATGCATTCTTCTAGTTCACAACTTTTTTTTTTTTTACAGTTTATTATTTATTTATTTATTCATCAAATTAAAAAAAACAAGATAGATAGATAGATAGATAGATAGATAGATAGATAGATAGATAGATAGATAGATAGATATGGCCAAGATATGACAAAAATCAAGCTTCTTATATACAGTAAATGTTTAAATGTAAATTCATTAAAACTTATTGTACTCTATATGTCCAAACATTTGTGGACATCTGACCATTACACTCATATTTGTTTCTTCTCCAGACAATTCCCACAAATTTGGAACTTCAAAGTTGTATAGAATGTCTTTGTAGGTTCACATCACTGGAACTAAGAGGCTCAAACCCTGTTCCAGCATGACAATGCCCCTGTGCACAAAGCACAGAGCTCCATGAAGGCATGGTGTGTTAAGGTTGGAGAGGAAGAACTCGAGTGTCCTGCACAGAGCCCTGACTCTGACTCAACCCTACTAAACACCATTTGGATGAACTGGAACACTGACTGCATTCCCAAAACAGTCGAGGTTATAATAACAGCAAATTAGAAGTAAATATGGAATGAGATGACCATATAGAAGCACATATAGTTGACCTTATGATGAACAGGGTGTTATTGGTAAACTGAGAAATAGAAGGTACAGAAGTGAGCAACAAGAGAGAAGGAAGAGGAGCATACAATGACCATAATAAACTTCATTCACACCTGTGTACATACAATAATTATTTTTGTTATATTTCTGTGTATTACAAGCAAAAATTAATGGTGAAAAAAATATGAACATGACTTTCCAAGCATCTCTCCTGAATTTTAGAGAAATTAAATTACTTTAACAGCATCACATGAAAAAATAAGCAGGATCTGATAAGCAGAGATTAGAGGAGATGCCACCATACCTTCTACCTGTGTTTGGTAGTTTGAGGTATCCTACTCGATTATATGACAATGAGATGATGCAAGATGAGGTAAAAAAGTGAATTTGTTTTGAATTAGGAGCTCAGGAGCAGAGGAATTTTGTCTTAGATGCTATCGTTAAAAGCATATTCTGTTGTCCTTCTGTGGCAAAATAGCAAAGGCCAGGAGCATGTGATAAATAGAGCGTGTGTAATATAAGACACACATCTTCCACTCCTTGAATGCAGCATTAAATCAATACTCTGCAAAGCGTTCTCTTGTTGTGTTATTCACTTTACTGCTGCCATGATGTGCCTTGTGGCCTGTGCAGTTGTTTTCTTATTTTTGTGACAATCTCTCTCTCTCTCTCTCTCTCTCTCTCTCTCTCTCTCTCTTTTTCTTTCTGTCTGTCTCTTTCTTGCTCTCTCTTTCTCTCTTACAGTTTCTCTTCTGTGCCCTATTTAACTTGCTCACAGGCTTGATATACAAGAGCTCACCCATCTTGCTTGATAATACTGCAGGATGAGAAGAATCAGACATTCAGGCTTATGACAGAAACTTCTTTTTCAGTAAATATCTACTATAACTGCCAGCTGATTATCCCGTTTGTGTTGACAGGTCTTTGAATGCAACTGCACCTGTTTCCAGCAGGCTGTTTTTTTATCTGTAGTAAGTATTTTCACTCTCAGAATTACGTGGTTCACATTTTGGTTGCTCAGCTACAGTCCTTACCATGTGGTGTGAAAGCACTCCTGCTATACATGCATTTACCAGAAGCCACTTTTGCATTTCCTTTCTCACACTGCATCAGTCAGGCACAAACATATCGATCCTTTAGGTTAAAAGCCAGGTGGTGAAGCTAAATAGTCACCAGCAGTTAAGAAAAGACTTAAGTGTGACGAGTACTGGACAGAGCAGTGTTGGCGATTTTTTTTCGGTATATACTTTTTAAAATGTATTTTAAATATAAATAAATAAATAAATAAAGACCCTACAATATACTTGTTCTTTCCTCTTGCACGTTGTGAATGTAATTAATTAATTAATTTTTAAAATTTGTAATCTAATTATATCCTCCTGGGTGTCAGGATGCTAGAAGGTGTACACAATTCAAAGAAAACCGCTAGTATTTAGCAATACAAATGAACAAAATATTATCTCTGTTGCAATTTTATATGTTGCACTGACATTTTGCAAGAGTTTACATAAATTCTGAATATGGAAAATATAAGATTACCAATTTCTAAAAACAAGCAGTGGTGCAAGAAATGAAAAAAAGAAGAAGAAAAAACACTGTCGAAATGCTTCCTGCATTGTCTGTAGAGACAAAAGCATTTCTAGCTGATGGATGAATTCCATGTTTGCATAAATTATGACTGCACATGAATGAATATTGATGTATGAGGGGTTTGTGGTTGACGGAGGAATGAATGTGTGGGTGTTTTAATCCCCCAGTTCCATAAATGCTATAATGTATCTTGAGCACATGCATTTATTAGATGCCTTTAAATATATATCAGTATGTTTCAGCACTGTAGTTAACGGGAGGCTGTGGTTTGATCCACATGCAGGGGAGGAGGGAGGTGACAGCGTTTTAGATTCATTTGGAGATTTCCATGGAAACGTGACATGGTGACAGACAATACCCTAGCTTGTGTTAAAAGCAAACGATATCTCACACTCATCTGCAAATCGATGATATTTCCATTTAAACATTCTGTGCTTTGTGTCTTTTTACCTTGTCAGTTTTGGTTAGATTCATTTCCTGTACATATGTATGTATGGTAAACATGGCAGTGGCAGAATTAATGTCAGCATGACTTGATTAAAAGAAAATGTGTAATGATTAACTAAGAACTCATTTCCTTATTTTGAATAAATCCAACTTATGTGCAGCAGATTCCCCGATCCTACATACCTCTGTATCTCCATCCTGATAGCTCACACCTCCATCTGTTGGCGAGGCCTCACTGTCTGGCACTCTGCTGCTACAGACAGTCTATTTCACGCTTGTCTCTTCCTCCTTGAAGCTCTGCAGCCACAGGTTTCATCCAATCCACACACACACACAGACATGCACACATGCCCAAAGGGACTTGAATGGCATCTGCCCTGAAGTTTGTGCCAAAACAGGAGGAAGCAGCAGCCTGCATCCTGGCACTGAAGGCCTGGCAGTTTGTGTGTCTCAGCTGAGGGGTGCAGATAATATATCCACATGGGTCTTCCGACCGACACCTTCAAAGGGTGCCTTTTCTCCTGAAAAGTCACCTGGCCACTAAAGGGAATGTGTGTATGTCAAGTCAAGACAATTGTTATTGCCATCCCATCCATATGTACGTACAGTGCATTGAAGTATTGTGCCTTCTAGACCATGGTGCAACATACAAGACAGTACAGTGGTTCTGTACACAGTAGTACATGAAGTGGACAGAGTCTAATAGATGTAGAATGAGAAATGTTCAAAACTACAGTAAAATTACTGAAATGATTCAAGATCGGACTCAGTCTGTGCGAGTGGGCAAGAACATCACTCTGAGCACCGGCTCCCCACAGGGCTGCGTCCTGAGCCCCCTTCTTTTCACCCTGATGACTCATGACTCCTAACCACATCTTCAAATATGCCGATGACACAACAGTAGTGGGCCTCATCAACAACAACGACGACATTGCATATAGACAGGAGGTGGAACAGCTGGTGGAATGGTATGGGAAGAACAACCTCTTCCTGAATGTTGACAAAACTAAGGAGATTATTGTGGACTTCAGGAAGAGCCAGTCATGCCACGCTCCGATGCTAATTAACAACACAGCAGTGGAGATTGTGGGAAGCACCAGGTTCCTAGGGGTGCACATCATTAACCTGGACTGAGAACATCGCATCTCTGGTGAAAAGAGCACAGCAGCGACTGCACTTTCTCCGCAGGATGAGATCACATCTCCCCACTCCGATACTTACCACTTTCTACCGAAGCACCATAGAGAGCACTTTGACAAACTGTATCTCTGTATGGTGTGGCAGCTGCAAAGCTGCGGACTGGAAGTGTCTCCAGAGAGTGGTATGTACAGTGGAGAAGATCATTGGGACTTCTCTCTCTTCGGACATAAACGCTGCTTGTCTCATGCCCTCAGCATCATCAGAGACTGCTCACACCCCCATCAAGGACTGTTTTCTCTGCTGACCTCTGGCAGGAGGTACCGCAGTCAGAACAGCCAGGTTCCGTTTCATTCCACAGGCCATCAGAATCTTGAACTCAGTATAGACAATATAACAGTATAAAAGTGCAATATATGGGAAATAAGTGCAATAAATATCATTCAATGGTATGTTTGTATAGAAATTATTTTTAGTCTTGTTAGTGATATTCACATAGCACATGTACAGTATTTTTATTTGGGACTTCTAAGTTATGTGCACTGTAATCTTATTCATATTTTATTCATATTTTATTTTATTTCATCTATTATTTTTATTCAATTTGTCCTTTCTATTTTCATTACATATTCTACCTCTTCGTCACTTATTTTACTTCTCCTTGCGAGTAATGCAAACGTAATTACGTTCATATGCATACTTGTGACGTAAAAATTAATGGCAATAAAGTTGAAAGTTGAAGTTGAAAGTTGAGTTGAAACACACAAGGAATAAACAACCTGCTTTCACACTCAGTGATTCTTTCTACTAGATACAAAAGGGTTCAGATGATGCACATGCTGTAACAATAATAATCATAACTATAAGTGTAACTAGCTATGAGGATCAAGGTCCATCTCTGTAATGAGGTAGCAGATTGTAGCCTACTATGTGGAAAAAAAACGCAATCAGCAGTGATGACTGGCTCTTAACTACCCTCAGAGCAACTGAGACAGCAAGGCCTCATCAACAAGGTTTTTCACACCGTTCTGTAGAGAAATCGGCAATTTCTGAAATACTCAAACCAGCTTGCTGGCATGATCAACCATGCCACAGTTAAAGATCAAACTTTTTCCCTGTTCTGTTGTTTGAACTGACCATGTAAGCACACGGAGTCTGTCAGTGTGTCACACAGATCTAAGGTATCTCAGGAAGCACAGGCCTTGCTGTCTATTGTACGCATTTCTACCTCTATCACTGATTCTGCCTTCACTGTACTGAATTCAGTAATCAGAGTACATTTTTCACTGTGACATTTTCACACTATCCATGGCAGTTATTCAGTGTTCATTAGTGCTATCAATATGGTTAATTAATCAAGTTCAAGCTTATTTATCCATAGTCTATAAATAGCTGGTTTAAATAATCTTAAGATTTGCTTCTATTCACATGCTAATAGTTTATATTTTCCTCTTTAGCTTGTTCATGTGCTTGTACCTTGCTGGTCCTTGTTATATGTTATTTTCATGATATGTTATTTTCATGTCCCCAATACTGTACACTTTGATCAACACGTGACAAAATGGGATGTTCAGTTGTGTTCACATCAGAACATCAGTTCATGTCTCAGAAATACTAATGAGCGCTGCCTTAGAGTCACATATAATGAGGCAAATCTTTTTTTTTGAGTTTTTTTTTTCACCATCACTATCCTTGCACTTTCACTAAGAGTATGGTAGCTCTAATAAGCAATATTTCACAGCTTTGTAAAACTTCTCCGGTGTCATCGGATTTAAGGAGGATTTCTGAGCAACTATAAGCTGTTTAAAGTGTGCTGAGTCTTAGGACATGGAGAGCAGGATTAAAGCTGAAACGCCCTCCCAGTGATGATAAAATGAATGTGCTTCAACTCATAGATGTCATAGTGTTTCCAAGCATGACTGCACTCTACTTTTAAAGCAGAAGTACAATAGGTGGCTTTTGCAGTTCTCATGTCAGAGCAAAGCTTGCGGGGATAAGATTTGCTTTTAATGTAACCAGGCCTACTAATATGGAGGCAGGAAAAGGGAACTAGGTCTGATAGCTATGAATTTTGTAGTAACACAGTGAGCCGCCTCGTTACAGAACATTTCTATTTTGACACCTTCATGTGTTGTGTAATTTTTGCTAGTGCTGATCATAATATCTTTGACAAGCTTTAGATGGCTAATTTAAAACAGTAGAACAGCGAAACAACAAAAGGAGGAGAAGCCAAAATAAATTACAAAGGACAAAAGAAATCAAAGCAATTCAGAAATGGACTGTTAGCTGTTAATGCCAAGAATGCAACACTTAGTGAGATGACTGAGACAGTAAAGTTTATAGGTTATAGAAATGCATGCCTGATTCACCGACCACACTGGAAGGTGTAAATAAGCTTAAAGTTACACTGCCACTGCTTGTAAATTATTGTTTGTGTCTTAAAAACATGACTGTAAAATGCTTCTGTAAATTTGTACATCATACACCAGCTCAGATACACCAAACACCATCACTCCCCAACTACACAAAAGGAGTCTGACTGTAAGGTGACAGGAGCGAGAGTTAGAGAGCACCAACAAACTGGAATGAGAAATTCCTGCAAGTAAACAAGAGGAAATCTATAAAAAGGCTATTCAAGACTGATTGAGTTCATTTTAAACAAGGATGTATTTATTTGTTTTCAAATTTAATGGGAATCAAGTGAATGATTGTAGAAGTTGAGAAATGGTTGAGCTGGTTATGGTCATGACAACTGGTTTCAAACTCAGGTGCTTTATCCTCTGGTGTGTCTTTTAGCTAACATGCTAACACTGTTTTGTGCTAAACCTTTTTAACTGGCTAGAGAATGAAATAGACAACTAGTACACAAGGAACAAATGTTAAATGAAATATGAAAGAAAACAGTGTGTGTGGGAGGGGGGGTATAAGGTGCTTTGTTTTATTTTCTACACTCTATTTTAGCTAGGTTATCTCTACCATCAAACAGCCCCAGATATGCACAGAGCTTCGATTACAGTTACAATGGGGTAATACTTTCCCCCACAACCTTTAATTTTACCCAGTGAGCTAAACTTCTCGATTCTTTGATGATTTCACAGTTTAGGAGCTTGGTTAATTTGTATGTATGATGATTAGCAAAGTGAAAGTGGATTCATTACCTGCAGTTGTTGGTCTGTAATTGTGTACACATGAATATATCCTGCAAATAAACTTTCCACATCACACTAGTAAATATACAGGTTGAAGTGTTGATTTTTTTTTGGAAAGCACAGAGCTCCATGAAGACATGGTGTGTTAAGGTTGGAGTGGAAGAACTGCAGTGTCCTGCACAGAGCCCTGACTCTGACTCAACCTCACTGAACACCTTTGGGGTGAACTGGAACACTGACTGAACCCCAGACCTCCTCACTCTTACAACATCAGTGTCTGATCTCACTAATGCTCCTGTAGCTGAATAAACACAAATCCCCACAGCCATGCTCCAACATCTAGTGGAGAGTCTTCCCATAAGAGCGGAGCTTATTATAACAGGACAAATGGGAATAAGATGAACATGCACATATGTGTGAAATGCACAGATGTGCACATACCTTTGACCATATAGTGCTTATCATATTCCTTATAACAACTTTTTAAGTGTGAATGTGCAATAATATGCTGTTAGTAGGTTTGAGTTAAAGACATGCTGATGATCATGTCTCAGGTGACAATTAAATCTGACTAAACACTTGTACTCATGAGAGGTTTTTTATTTCATAACCCTGATAGAATTGTACAGAAGTGTTTCTTGGGCTTGTCTTCTGTTTTTGTATAAAATTCGAAACTGTCTGCTTTTTCCCCAAGATTCTTAACACATGGTGTTCCCCAGCTTTCCTTTTAAAGGTATTTATTTAAATCTGCCTGTTATTATCATCATGTCCATAGATTTGCCGTGGATAATTGACTGGATTTGTACATCATGAGTGGGCAGTGGTCCTGCAGTAATTCATAAAGCAGGTTATACTGTGCCGAGGGGGCAGTTTGTGTTCACATCACATGTCTCTTTAAGCCTCATTTGTTACCTGTCATTGCCAGTAGACCTTCCTGACTCCCGAAGCTTGCACACAGCCCATGCAAACCCCTCATTCTCCATGCACTGCCCAAAATGATACCCTTGTTTCTCATGTACGTTCTCTGTCTATAACATAGTGATGCTGAGATATTAAGATGTTCTGCAATATACAGGTATGCAGTCTGAAAAATGGCTTCATAGCTGGATAAGGGCTTTTAATAAAATCTTGTTACAGCCTCCCATTGCTTGATCCTCACACTGAGTTAGGCGACATCATCCACTTCAGCTGGAGCTACTTAGCACTGATCCAAAGGTGCAAATTAAGAAGAGTGATATGTGGATTTGGAAAGGTTCCCATTTGGCCCTGCGCCCATGCTCAAACACACACACAACAGCCGAGCCAACATAAATGCACACACCATGCCTCTCCCAAGTGCATGTTTCTTTAATGATATTCAACATGAAAAAACAATCCAAGTTTAGCATAGACCTGATATAGAACATTATTAAGACAAGAATGTGACACAAAATCTAAACTGTAATAATTTACACATTAGGGAGAAGGTTTTAGAGGCTCATTTGATAGAATTCCTGCAATTTTTTGAAATATAATTATCTGCGCCTGGGTCAGTAGTCTTATAGCTAGTACTTTACTCTACACCCCACTATCAAAATGAAGTTCCAGTTGAAGAATCTTTTCTAAATATGCAACAGACACATGTTAGACCAAAGAAATACACTACACACCCAACTCTAACTGTGTACACAGCTATCTGCTGGTGTGGTGTTCAATAATATATCAGTTTGTACCTATGCACTGATGGGGTCTCCTTCCAAGGCCCTAAACTGATGTATAATTAAATGCTAAGCCACATGAAAGTGCATAAAAGATCACGACAGTCTCCTTTTAGACTCATCTTGCCAGAGCTATAATGACAAAGAGCTGTGCCTGATGACGCATTCAGATAATTCAACATTCTTTAGGTTTATAGCTTATACGCTAACTGTGCTGCTGTCGTACGTTAAGTTTAAAAAAAAGGTCAGTTGTCTGATATGCAAATATATACCATTCCTGTTTCTTTTATTTCTTTTTCTAAGCCTGGAGTTTAAGGCCTCATTTTTATTTTTAGGAAAGATGTCTGTAAACTGAGCTAAAAGTTTCTACACCCACCAAACACCATAAAACTAAATGTCCACAGTCAGCTGGGAGCACGTAATCAACAATCAAGTCTGAAGTGGATGTTATATTCTTTCACTTCTATGCCAATAAAATATTTACTTACATATAACATTAATAATAAAAAGCAAGAATTAAATCTTCCGTCAGCTGAGGAGTTTGTTTACGGCTTGAGGCTCTGTGCAGACAGACTGGCCCGACCTCAGCAGTTCTTTTGTCATAATAGAATGATTAGATTTATTATTTTAATTTAACTGTTTGTGTTGTCTCACATTATTTATTTTTTATGTTCTCTATTGAAAACCAATAATATGTTAATATAATAATAATAATTAAAAAAAAAAATAATAATAATAATGTGTTTTTGCTAACGATTCCACAGCTCTTCAATAATTCACTAACCCTAGGACCTGCTATATTCTGTAAATGTAAAAAAAAAAAAATAATAAAATAAAAATAAATAAATTAATAAAAATTTACCTTGACATTAGATCAAATGCATGTATAATCCAGATATAAAAGTGTAGTAATCAACACAAATGATATAGATTTGAAGTCGATTAAGTTGTAGGTTTATATTAGTTAGTCTTCTTATATGTAAATTTACTGCTAGGAACATTTATTTTTCTGAATTTAAGGGATTTTCATTAACAGCACATTTCTCGTCTAAATGCTCATATGAACGATTTATGAATATATATCTGTTCGTAGCCAGCTTGATAAATGAAGCCCATTATCCTTTGTTAAATGCTACCATGCTTCATTACGACATTCTTTCTCAAGTGCCTGGTGGAAAGGCACTGCATAAATTATTATTGTGATTATTAACATTAGTAAAATACTGAAACATGTTCCAATCTGAATGGACTGTTTTTGAAACTTTTGCAGTCTTAAGCGAGAGTCCCAAAAATATCCAGCCATTGTGGGCATTTTCTAATGATGCTTATCAGCAACAAGCTTTACCACTGAGCGTCGGCGAGCTGCGGCCCTGAGCTGAACCAAATCCCTGCTAGGCCTTGCTGATGATCTTTCTCGTGCCATTAACTTAAAGTGTGACAGAGAACGTTTGTGTTCATTTTTAAAATCACAGTAACATGGCAAGCCCACAGCTAACAGCATTAAGATCTTCACATCTGTCCAATGTAGTTCTAATATCTACCTTGCAGGCTGCTCAGTGTGCTGCCTTCCCTCCGTGAGCCCACTCTGAAGTTAAGTCTGTGGTGTCATTCTTTCTTTTCTGTGAAAGAATGTGTGTAGTTGGTAAGTCTGCGAATTATAGCGGCAACTGGGAGCCACTGATAAGAACCTCAAAGCAGATCTATACAGCCTCACACAGCGAGCGGTCGGCTTGGGAAAGCGGGTGGGGGGGCAGCTGGAGGGGGGCAGCTTGAGTGTTAAACAGATCATATGCATTCGGCTGTAAAGACTCGCTCCCAGTATGTTTAGGCAGCCATAGGAGGAGAACATTAGCATAAAGTCTATGGCAGAACACAAAATAGTAATCGAGTGCTCTTGCTAAATTTCCCTCTGCAAGGAACCAGAAGCCTCTGTCACATGAAACAGTTGTAAAAGTAATGCCTCATTTCACAGCCGCATTCAAAAAATTGGATTGCCGAGCATTCTGTCTACAAAAAGAGTTCATTTCAGTCAATTGGTAATAAACAGCATGTGTTTTAATTGATTCTACCACAAGCTGAGAGAAATTCGAGATTGCCTTCCCCCAACAAAAGCATTGCAGCACTTTGTGTGTGTGTGTGTGTGTGTGTGTGTGTGCCTGAATCTGTGAGACTAGAGTCTGTCACTGCAATTTTTCCTTCTGCAACACTTAAAGTAGTCTGTCAGAAAAGTGATGATAGAAGGAATAGATCAAATCCGCCTCAAAAGGAAGCTTTATTTTATTATATATAAGGAATATATGTGTGTGTGTGTGTGTGTGTGTGTTATATTTTTTAAATTCTTGTTGCAAATATATATAATAGTACTATATTTTACAGATTTTATGTAGAAAAGCAAGATCTGGATATATCTGTGTGTGTCATGTGTATTAGAGAGCAGAGATGCAGTTATTTGAAACCATGAAATTGTTCTGCATTACCTATCATCTATAAACCATTTTCAGCTGTATTTTTTCCTATTATTGGACTCAAATTATTACAGAGTTTGTAGGACTCTTACTGTGGACTATGCTGGAGTGAAGTCTTTTTATTTACACAGATTTATCGAGAGCTTTTTTTTGCTCTCTTTGTACAAAAGATTTCAAAAGGACAAATCGCTGTTAGATAATGTAACTTCAATCAATAATTACAATATTTCTTTTATATAAGCATTTGTTGGATTTAAGCCACAAAACGTTTGCAAGAGTAATCCACAGCATGTGAGCAGTAAGCAGAGCTGTGATCTTCAAAACTGCAATAAAGCCAATTCTCTTCTATTTCAGAAAACATGGACATAGCGACTGTTTATATTACTGATTATACTGTCATAACATAATACTGACTTCATAATATTCTATATGGAAATGACAGTGAAGGAGTCTGTGCTGGTCTCTCTCTCTCTCTCTCTCTCTCTCTCTCTTTCTCTCTCTCTCACACACACACACACACACACACGCACACACACACTTGGGTGAAGAATGAGGGTACTGTGCTTTTGCCTGAAGACTTAGACTTTCAAGGGTTGGTCTTTCACAGGGAGGAGCTGTAGGTTTCATACATTTGAAATATATGAAAGTAAACAGGAGGTCCAAAATAGAATCTGTGGTCCTCAGGAAACATTCTCTCTCTTTCGCACACACACACACACACACACACACACACTCACAGAGAGAGAGGGGGGGGTGTGTTCCATGATGTTTGTTGTTTTTTTTAACTCTTATTTTAAACTGACTTAAACCCACATGCACTTTCAGAAGGAAGAGTCAAGAGTGTCACAGACCATTTTACATTTTATTCTAGATCAGATATTTCCAGTCCAGCTCACCCCCCTGGAGCCATGAGATGATCAGTTCGAGTGTTCTACAAACACACACTGAGTTAGGCAACATCAAAGTTAGTAAACTACAACAATACCTAATGTATTTAAACTTTAACTTTATTTCCAGACAGTCTCAGAAAAAAAAAACGTTCGCAAACTTATCTATTGCCCTTTTCTCCATGTTGAATGCCAACATATCAACATACCAGACTTTTATTTGAATGTTCAGTATGGCACATTCAGCACCAGTGTATTTTAAGTCCACTGCATTTCTCCACTTCACTCTGCTATTACAGTTCATAATTTTAACATAACAGTTCTGATTTTAATCAGATTGCAGTATTCAACATTTTTTTCAGTAATAAAAAAGCGTATCAGAAAACAAAAAAGGGTTTCCATGACTTAACCAAAAACAAAATAGCATTAGTATTGCTGGTTTTGCATCTAAAAATAATTTTTGCACTCTTTGATTCTTGAATAAATGCGACTTAAGTGGAAACTTCCTGAACAGCTGTAAATCCTCGATGCTGGCATGAGGATGCCGAGTTAATGGCAGGACATTTATAAATGAATGATGAAGCCTAAAGTGGCTTCGTTTCGACAAGAAATCAGTGGCTCAGTATGTTAACTGAAAAAAAAAAATATTCATGTCTGAAATCAGGGCATTTGTGTTTAAAGCGAGTGACACTAGTCAATACTCATGTTAAACCAGTGATTTCATTTTTCGTGTAATGTGGAACAAACAGATCACATATTAGCTTTCATTATTGCAAACATTTTTTTAAAGATTTTTTAGCATTGATTACAGCTCTACTCCACTCAGCTGCTTGAGTGCCTAAGCTGGAAGATATTTCTCTTCTTTTTAAACTATTGACATCACAGGACTATGTGAAATCACTTCCATTTTTTTTTCATACGATGGAAACATCATTCACTGCATAATGAAATCAAAAGTGACGAGATAAAATAGTTGTAGTTACACTAATGTTTTTTATTTTTATCCACATTCACATTTAACCCACTCGACTAACTTGCATCTCTTTTGCATCACTGGGCTTCGCATCCTGCATCCGTCCTTATCTCAGGGCTCACATGTTAAGCTCAAACCCATCTGTTTTCTAGCACAGCTAAGGCACTGGCAGTGATCATAGCAGGCACAGTGCTATCAAGCATGGCAGCTGCGTGGTGCATCCAAAAACAGGCAGGGAGGGGCTGAGTGAGCGCAGCGGAGGTGGAAGTGGTTAGAAACCGTTAAAGACGTGGTTGAGGAGGTAACGCTGTGTGGCCAGTAATGGGAAACAGTCGTTAAAAGTAGAGGAAAGAGTCATCGCTTAGCTCATAACAAAAGACACAGAGGAAGGAAGAAGACATGAAACAGTGATGTGTTTCTTTGTTGGTGAGAAATAAATCTAGCATAAACAGCACAATATTAGAGTTCCTTTAAAAAATACATCACAAAAATAATCCTGCTTCCCGAGTCAGGTTGTGTTTTTGTTGCTGTTAAATGAACACGCAGGAAAACAAGCAGTATTGAGATGAATAGCATGTCTTAAAAGAACTCACACTAAAGAGAGCAAAAGTGACTTCATCATAGTGATAAGTGCAAACTAACTAATGATAACAAGATTACAAAGATCATGTCTTTCGAAGTGTCTTAACCACCTCCCTGGTCCCAGGTTTAATCATCTGCATAAGAACACAGCAGAATGTTGAAGATACTGCAATAAGCTCAGTTGAGGTCAGTTGCCAGGCCTGAGATCCACGTAGGCTGATAACATAATGAAGATAATTAAAAGTAAAGCCCTGAGAAGGTAATTTTCTAAAACCGTGTTGTCGACAGGGGACTTTCAGACAGCTCTTAATCCTCAGACTTGATTGATCCCTGACTCCTACACGGCTTTTCAAGTGCTCAGGATGTCATCTTGCACTGACAAGTTGAGAAGATCACACATTATAATTTGTTGTGCGCTTCCTCGTGGGCATATTTGAAGCTACTTCAGCTTGTCAGCTTATGATAGCATGCTAGTAATCGCCGTTTGTGATTTAAGCTAATAATTCCACGAAGAAACCGTCGCCGATCCCTACCACGATGTTTTAGCCGTTTTTTTATCATAACAAGCATTATTTGGAACACCATTTTTTTGTCCATGTAAGTTGTTCTCATTTATTTTAATGAAAGGATTTCATTACAGATTTGCTTATTATTAGCTTTTAACAGTTAAATGGATGAAGAAATGTGACATAATTAGAGCACAGTAGAAGCTATTTTCTCCTCACTATGATGCCATGGCTATGTGTGCTCTGAGCTGGGCAATGTCAGACGAATGTGAACAAGGCTCGCTGGACTCGTGTACACTAATGCTCCATTGCTCTCCTTGGGGACATGTGGTGCATCAACGATGTTTGGCCTACATGCTCAGTCAAGCAGACTCGAGCACCATCATGGTGTCCCTTCCTCAACACTCTGCATCTCTTCACTCTTCAGCCAGAGCTTTTACACAGATTCTATCATGGGCTAATTCTTATCATAGTGTACCGTTTCATCTGAAATATCCAGCCGCAATTAACTGTACCTTGTGAAAAAATGTGAAGAAAAATTCTTTACAGTTAATAAAAAAATGTTAATGGAAATAAATTGTTTTAGATCTGTTCCTGTGTTTCTGTCTGATAACATGCAGTCTTTTGTGACCAACCATCATGTATAATGCCTTCTGTAATAAAACAGGGTTTGTTTTTTTTTGAAAAATATGTATACATGTCAATTGCATTTCAATCATTTTGATTGTTTGATTCAATAATTTTGAGTGTTTGATCGTATATAGTACGTCATTCCAACATATAAACATGATTTGTGATTATAGTTATTAAAAAATACATCTGCTAACTAAGCCTTATTTGGATGATCACTGATCGTGAAACTCACACACTCATATTTATTAGTGTGGTTTTACTCTGAAACTCATACAAGCAATTATAATTCTGATGAACAAAGTTGTTGACTGAACTTTTGATGAGATTAGTCAACCCAGTCTCTTATTTGTAGCATTTTCTCTATGACAAATATCTGCCACAAGCATGTGTATCATAGCAACCTATGAACCTTGAGTGCTCTGTATATCAGTAATTTTATGATCAGTAAAAAATCAATTTTACCTTTTTTTTTCTCCTGTCCTGCAAGGCTTCACAAACACAAGGTTTGCCAGTATCACACTGTAAATTCTTATGAGACTTCTGAGAATACAGAGACTATCCACATTAAAAAAAATACCCACAATACCATACTGCATGGTCACATGACCCATAAGCTTGATTTGTGTTTCTTGGTCCTATTAATCATAATCATATTTCCAAATCATTGATTACATATCATCTAATTCAGATAGTGTAGTGGTAGAGGTTAGCTTGGTTAAAATACATTGCTGCAGATCCCTTGAATGAGCATATGCTTGTGGAGTAATGTTGATATTCATCATATAGGAGGTGCTGCAAAGAAATCGCATGCAGACTGGGATGGATTAGTCATCGGTGTTTATCATTTTGAGTAGCACCACCACATTGTACACCCACAAATTCCCACTTCTGTAACAAAGACAGATGGAGAATGGATTCAAACTAGCTCAGAAGGCATTGATTAATTTTCTATTAAAGCAGCACTGACTGTTATGCCACAGGTCTACGTTAATGTGCTGGGTTTGATGCTTTATCTGCTAATTCACAATGTATGGAGGATAGTCCACATAACCACATCTAATATTTAAAAAATAAATAAAAATATATTTACAGTATTATTGTTAATGTGGTGAATGTTTTGAAACAGTCAGAGCTAATGCTGTTGCTTTCAAATTAACATAGCAAGTCATCAAGACTTCAGGGGAAAGTGAGGGAATGAGTGTTTATAGCTGATATAAGGTAAGAGAGAACTGAAACTTTTGGTAACACTAGGGTTAATACGGCACTAGTTTTCAATGAACCCGTAGTTGCTGAAAGCAGAATTAACTGCATAATAATTGAGGATTTAGATTGTTGGGTGAATGAACAGAAAAAATTGTATATCCAGTAGACATCATTTGTTCTGCGATAGATTCA
Organism: Hemibagrus wyckioides; assembly: GCF_019097595.1. Lineage (NCBI taxonomy): Eukaryota > Metazoa > Chordata > Actinopteri > Siluriformes > Bagridae > Hemibagrus > Hemibagrus wyckioides. The sequence goes on from NC_080719.1 coordinate 21,412,143, forward strand.
ATTTAAGGCTAATTTCTCACTGAAAATGACAAGTTTATGCTTCAGTGGTTTCTAAAGCCAGTTTGGGTTGTTTTCAGCTGACTAGCCAGGATCCAGTCGTATGAATAAAAATCTAAATGCTTCCATAAATTATAACGATGGATTGTAGTGATGAGTTGCCGTAATGACACACGTTGAATGTATTAAAAATGAGTAAATAATCTTCTGCAAAGCCAAAATAATAGGAACTTACTGAGTAAAATATGTACCTAAATGTTCAAAACTAAATCTCATTGTATGCATGTCTGCTACACCACAGTTTTATATAATTATAAAATTATATCATTTTATATAATTATCCATTATGTCCACTACATACTGTAATTAAATGTCCAGGCTTCAACAGCATCAATTAAAAGTTAAATCTGACACAGAGTACACTTTTCATGTGTCTTACACAAGCCAAATACTTTGCATCTTCATTTGTTCTCATTTATAAGCCACATTATCCACAGGGCTATGAGCTAAATATAGTGTGGGAAGTTCTCTTAAAGAATGAGTCCCGTCTCAGAGCCATTTCACCAAACACATAGACAGTTCAACGCAACGCAGTGAGCTTATAGAGAAATTAATGCCAGTCTTTGTAATCATGGAAATGAGCCAGCTGTCTGCTGCCAAGAATGAGAACACAATTATCTGTGTTGCTGTAGGTTCTGACTAAGTGTGCTAGAAGACTAGGAGTGTTTGATGCATTATTTTAAAGATTAACAATACTGCTCTTATTGAAATTTCCTATAAATGCCAAGTTAAGAATATGTGCTGAAATCCAAGCGAAAAAAGACACAAAAACAATCATTTCTGTCAAGGCTGCCATCCATGAAATACACAATATGGCCAGAGGTTTGTGGCCACCAAAACATGCCACAAACTGATCCTTCAAAGTTAGAAGCAAGCATTTGTCTAGAATGTCTCTGTATGCAGTTGCATTACAGTTTCCTTTCACTGGAACTAAGAGGCTCAAACACTGTTCCAGCATGACAATGCCCCTGTACACAAAGCACAAAGGTGTTTTAAGGTTGGAGTGGAAGAACTCGAGTGTCCTGCTCAGAGCCCTGACTCTGACTCTGACCCCACTGAACATCTTAGGGATGAACTGGAACTCTGACTGAATCCTAGACCTCCTCACTGTTACAGCATCAGTGTCTGGTCTCACTAATGCTCCTGTAGCTGAATGAACACAAATCCCCACAGCCACGCTCCAACAACGTTCTAGTGAAAAACCTTCCCAAAAGACTGGAGATTATTTTAACTGCAAAGAGGAACCACATCTGAAATGAGATGTTCAAGGACAAGGATGTGATGGTCAGGTGTCTGCATACTTTTGCCAGGTAGTGAATATATACCTAAAAGTCTAAAGGAAATTTCTGCCAAAAGCTAAGCTACTTGCCTCAGGTGCAGAGGATCAGAAGAATTCTCTCCATTTCCCAATTTTCTCAAGTTGTTGACAGATATACCTTCTTTTGTGTGCAGACTGAGAGGAGAGTTCAGGGCCAAGAGACCTGCTTGTCCTGAAAGTCACTTCCTGTTGAGGGGCCCAGTGGCCCCTCGGCGGTCTGCTAGATTGCAGCACTTGAAATAGATGTGGGGGAGGTTAGTTACAAGAGGAGTGTAAAGTGAAAAAAATAGGTGTCGAGTTTTTAGAAAACCTGATAAACTAGTGTGTGTGGACAGATGACACGGTATGGTGTCTTAATGAGCTACAAGAGAGAAATAGCACGTTATTAGCGAACACAAAGCAAACTGTATGACATGAGCTTCAGATTAAGAGCTGTAGAGTAAAACATTAATGGCCGTGACTCAAGCATTAAGTCGAGCTCATCAACATTTATACCATGTGAAATAGGCTTTTACATGTTGGCCACAAAGCACATATGGAATGTATTTATAGCCTTTATAGCAAAGCTCTAGGGTTTAAACTACACACCCCAGTTGCTCGTAATCTTTCAAAGTGAGAAAGAATCTGTTTCACTCAGCAAACTAGAAAAAGGTGCTTTCATGAGGAATATTTGCCCAGTGTCAGAAGAGCTTAGAGATGTATACTGCATTGAAAGGAGTGGAACTGCTCTTCTCTTTTCTCTCAGAATTTCTCGGAGACTTTTTTGCTTATTTTTGAATTTTCTGATTTGTAAGAAATCCCGGCCTTTCTCCGTTGATTAAAAGCCAATGTTATGAGTCAAGCAGAGCTCAACAGTGGGTCATCACAATAGTAATTAGCAAGACAGAAGAGTTTAGGTGAATAAAAGGACAAGAATTGAAACACCAGCTGTGTCTGTGCTGACAAAAACAAACAAAACACAGAATACACTGTAACTGAGTACGTGTTCAGACTTTCATTTTTCAGTTCTATAATCACTATAATTTACATACTTAATAATATTAAGTTATGATTATTAGTTATTAATAATATTAAATAATAATGATGATATTCCTACCATTATTTTTATTCACAGTTATATTTCTACACTTACACTGTACAGGTACAAATTTGTATTTTATTACTAGTATTTTTTCCATATAGTTTTTTTTCTAACCACATATATTTCTATCTTTAATTGTTTTGTATTGTTTTGTATTGTTACTGCCACAAAAACATCCATAATTTATGTCTTATTTTACATGTTTTAGAGAATGTGACATGGGTTGCTGCTGCTGAATAAATGCATCTAGCTATCTATCTATCCCCATATATATATACATATATATATATTTTATACTTTTTCACTTGAAAAAGTATAAAATATATATTGTAATATAATTGTAATACTTTAGCTAAATGCCATTAGAACGTCTTTAAACCAAGATTGCTGTTTTCTTTTTCTCGCTTTTTTTTTTTCACCGCAAACTGAGTGTTTTTAACTCCCATCTCTTGGCCCCAGACTGGGCTCATCCCTGCATTGATTAAAGGTTTGCTTTGCTGCCCGAGGGGGCTCAGAGAATAAGCAACTTCCTGTAGTTTAAGGCCAGTGATTAAGCAGCCAAGTCCTTTATCTTCACCAAGCCCAGAGCCCTTTGTAAGTGCTACATGCCTCACTTCACCTCGCTGAGAGTGCAGAGAGAGAGAGAGGGAAAGGGAGAGAGAGCTGGCCTAGTCAAACATACAAGCTTAATAATAGGCCCTGCATTGTCGGCCGCTCCATTGTTGCTCATCGGGGGTAACAGTGGTACGACCCAGTCGCCATAAAAATCCCTCCAAGCCTGCACTTTGCACCAGGGAGCTGTTCTCTAATTATGCTGCCATTAAGACACTCTGGCCGTAATTAGACACCATTTTCTTGTGCCTTCTTTGCATGAGAATCGGAAGCTGTGTCGTCAGAATCATCCATTTCCGCAGGACGGTGTAAAAACAGTGCAGGACGGCCCGGAGGCCTGGATCCTGTTTAGTAAGGTCAGAGCTGTGTTTAACAACAAATATTTGCTCTAGTTATAGATGCAGATTTTGTGGGTAAAAAAGGCCACTGTAAGCATATCAGATGTTCTGTTTGGGGGAAATTGCTACGCTGCTGTATTTTTTTAAATTAAAATTTTCTGAATATTTTATCAGATACAGGATCAAAATTGTATAGGCAATCAGTTATTAAACTGTAAATATAGAAATGTACATCATTACTATAAATGTAGTCAATATTTGTAATAAAACACACAGTGTATGGTGTTCATGTGTGTACATAACACTATACTGTCTTAAAAATAAATGTATTTATATAAATATATATAGTTTATTAGTTGTACAATTTCTAAAACTGCTTTATGTGTGCATACAGTTTAAAATATATTTATTAAGGTTTGTTTCCATTTTGTTTGCATGACAGTGATGACGATTATAGAATATTATTATTATTATTATTATTATTATTATTATTATACAGTTTTAGATTGTTGCTCTAGTTATTCTGTCATTGGTTCTGTGTGTCTAGGCTGTATTTGCTGTATTGGCTAAGCTTTGTTGTATTATTATTATTATTATTATTATTATTATTATTATTATTATTATTATTATTATATACATAATAATAAGAAATGGAAAAGCCACATGAGTAATGATGGTGGGACTGCAGGAGGCCTCTTCAGGCTCTGAGGCCATGCCACACTGATCCTCCCCCACATTCTCATTGTGATGAATGGAGATGACACAGAGAGCTTGAAGGCCTCCACCTGGCGAGCACCTCCCTTTGTCTGGGTCTGACGATATGATCTGACCCTGGGAATGAGAGGCCCCTCTAGTGTGACCTCTCCTCCTCGTCTTAGCTCATATCTGCACACAGAGATCACCACTGAACAGGATTATTGTGCTCAGCGATTAGACTCCTACAAGACAATCTCCATCTCAAAGGCTTGTTTTTGAATGGTTTAAAAAATGTATTAAAATGTAATATTTAATGTAATATATAACATACATACACACACACACACATATGTTACATTTATTATTATTATTATTATTATTATTATTATTATTATTATTATTATTATTATTATTATGTGCATAATAAGAAGAAATGGAAAAGCCCGAGTAATGATGAATATTACATGCAAGACAACTATAGGCTGCATTTAATATACATATTTAAATTTCTTTGTTCAGTTGTAATTCCTAATGGGTGTTTTTAATTCTGAAAGTATTTTCATAACAACACTAGTTGCAAAAAGATTATGAAAATAATGCTTTCTTTATAATTAATTTAGAATAACAGTCATTTCTACATCCTGTTCGTGTCTCTGATGTGTGTGGGTGCATGTGTGTGTGTGTGAGAGAGAGAGAGAGAGAGAGAGAGAGGACATCTGCAGGGCAGCTGTGTTGAAGCTGTCCCCATTCTTACAGGATGCGACATGGCTGTCAAAGTGTGTGTTCATCACTCACAAACTACACAGCTCAGGATTTAGGCTCGTGTGTTTCCACTAAAAACACATTATTGTTTTCAATGAATTAGTTTGCATGTATAATGAAAGAAAATAGAAAAAAAAACTTTAAATCCTACTGCATTTCAAGACATTAAAAAAACTAAATAATGATTATTAGAGTCAACAGTAGAAGATCTGAATGTGATTTATTACATTAACACACACACACACACACATAAAAAATACTTTTTTTTGGTGCAGAACATATAATTTTTTTGGTGCAGAACATATATTTAACATAATATTAAATATATAGCCTGGATGTTTTGTTTTTTTTCATAAACAGAAATAGCATTTCCACTAAAAATATACCCTTTCTTGCTTGAATCTAAATTCATATAGTCTAGCCACGATAAAATCTAAAATCTTTTAATTCCCTGATTCCCTGAATCAGAAAAGAAAAGAAACAGAAAAGAGTGTCTGAGCATCAGAGAGATCCTGCATGCAGTGCGTGTTAAATATAACCGAGCAGAATCACTAAAGTAAATCCAATGTGAAAGGCGGGCAAAGTCAGGAGCGCACAGCTGTCGTCAGGAGCATGTATTTTTTAAAGGCTGCCCTTAATGATCAGAGACAGTTGGCCATTATGTAAGGTCCACATTTAAGGCCACACAGACTCATGGCATGCAGTCAGACCTTAACCATTACAGGAATGATAACAAATCTATGGGGGTCAGAAAGAGAAAGAATGAGAAGAGGGAAACAGCAAACAGAGGAAAAGGGCAGATTAGAGCTCTGGAGGTTTGGGGCACATTTGCTCAGTCTGTGTAAGATCTGCACTTATGTTTAAATTCTGTAGTTTGACCAAGAGTTTTATTTTTTTTAAAAATGACTGAGACTGAACTCTTCACATCTAGCTGTTAAAAGTGCTGACAGTTGAACAGTTATACACACGCTACAGGTTTTCAGCAATGGAACAGACAGAAAGGTGCGATGAGACCCAGTTAAATGCAACGACTGCATGTAAGCACTAGTACGACACTGAACTGTTGCAGGAATGCTAACTTTCCACAGTGTTGCTGCACAAACCCACAGATGGTAACAGATAATAGAAATAGAAATCACTCATTCTGACAGGGTGTGTTTTCAACCTACCTCAAAGTTCATGGTTGATTTCAAAATATATTTTATTCCTAATAGAATATAAATAGAATCAAGATTTTAAGGAGAGACTCAATTGTTTCATATCTTCATTATACATTTTATAGAGAAATAGATTTAGAAATATTTCACTTAAATAAATAGCATTTAAGGCCACATCATAGCATTTGGTTAGATGGCACTATTGGTCATCTAATCTGTGCATGTTATTTAAGTAAACACTGTGTCGCCTAAACCACTGATGGTGAAACCAGTACGGAAAAATATCATTCCTTAATACATTTATGAAGTTTTGAGGATTTATAAGTACAATAAAGATGAAGAGAGGTTTTTATTTTGCCTATATATTGTATTTGTCTAATAAAAGTTTTTCTGATGCGACAATTTAATTTAATGTAGAAAATAAATCTTTTTTTTTTTTTCTAAAAAGAGTGGCAGTAGTATCTCAGGGGTTAAAATGTTGCACTAGTGATTGAAAGGTCATGAGTTCAAATCCCAGCACTACCAAGCTACCACTGATGAGCCCTTGAGCAAGACCCTTAACCTTATACTGCTCAGCATAAATGAAAGAAATGTAAGTCACTGAATGCAGGTGTCTGACAAATGCCATAAACATAACCAAAGACATCCTGTGGTGCTAAACTGCTCCAGTCCTTGTTGCTGGGATGATACCGTTAACAGTTCATGTTTAATCGTTTTAAAGGTACATTATATTCACAGTTTCATTGTGACAGATACATATTAAAGGTGCAAGTATACTGTATATTGTATAATGTATTTGGTGCATTTAGAGTATTTGGACCATCCTGATCATCACACCCATATGTAGTTCTTCCCCAAATTGCTGGCAGCATACAGATGTATGCTGTAACATCCTGGTATTAAAAAAAAATATGGAAAGCCTTCCCAGAAGAGTGGAGGTTATTATAACAGCAAAGTTATAATATATAATATGCTATATGGTCAAATGGTTAAATTTAGCATATTTATTGAATACTGTACAATTTCTTGCTGTAATGAATCAGTGATATTTACCCATCCGTCTAATATTTACTGCAGAAAGTTTTAAGCAGAGAAGCCTTAATCGATTCCGATTCAACAAAGACAAAATATGGCAATTGTCCGTACATCGGTTCAAAAGCCGGGCTCATTTAAATTTCACTTCAAAAAATAATACGGTAATATGAAAATATTCTCTTGAAAACATCTGACGCTGTGCATCTGTAGCCCTGCTTTGAATCATTCGTAAATTCCAAATGGATTACCTCCTTCTCTATAGCATGAAAAGCCCTCTGATATCACAAGTGGTGAAAAGCTTGTCAAACCGGCCTCTAATCTATGAGGAAGATTTAAATAAGTCTTGAATAAGTCCCTGTACCCCTCCCACCCCACCCATCTCTTCTCACCCATGCTTCTTCATGAACCTGCTGCTTTTGCCAAGTGTGATTAATCCTCTGAATCATAAATAACACTGAACGGATCTCCAGAGCTGCCTGCAGCACATCCACTGGATTTTCAAGACATATTCAAATCTAACCCTTTTTTCTTTGGTAAATGTTAATTACTCATTATCACCTGACGTGCTGACGATAGCGGAGGACGTAGTGACAGCATCCCGGAACCATGAACGTTATCCTGATCCTGATCCTGTGACCTACTTTAAATGAAACCTCACCAGGCTGCTAGTTTCATTTCATATGACAGCCTTAAAGCTACAAAGCCCATTCCTGATGTTCACCTTCAAGAATATTAAGGTCACTCAGTGGATATTTATCCCTAGTGTATAGAGCTCTGGTGCAGTAAAAAAAAAAAAATCTTATGAAATAGGGTGACACATATTAATACTTTAAAATGTAAATAACTTTGTACATAATATGTTGTATGTTATTTGAAACTGCAGTTACATTTGCACTTGCTATACTGTATACACAATAAAGTATTTTGTCATTCCAAGCATTAAATAAAGTATTTTAATTGCCCCATTAAATAAAAAAAACAACAACAAACATTATCTATAAGTGAATCAGGAGTGTATGTGTGTCTGTGTCTGTAGTCAGGGCTAGGATTTAGGACCTAGGATTTAGGATTTAGGGCTAGGACCCTCCTGTTGGCATTGGGGTCAAATTTGACCAGTTTTCAAATGTTTTTATATCAGAAATGTGGTTTTCTTTCATGTAAATGATGTTTGTTGACCGTAATTGACAAAAAGTTTAAATGAAGTTAAAATGGGTAACAGAATCGGGTGATAATTTTACATATTTTACATTTATAAGGGAGAAAAGTTGCATGGTCAATGTGAAGACAATACAAAAATTAAATCAATAACCTTTTTAAATTAAATAGAAAACTTACCATATGTCACAATATGTTGTACATTCATGTTGATTAATGTGGTCTAAAACACACCTCCTGGTAATTTCTGAGTATATGCCTGTTTAAAACACATCATGTTTTATATCTGAATGTAGGTGATCTTAATTTGGTTACATCCCTAATGTGAATATAGTATTTTATAGATGAAAACAACATAAAACATGTATAAAACAAAGGGTTTTTTTAAGTGGAAGAGTTTCTGGTCATTTTATTTTAAATGTCTAAATGTTAGCAGGGATGCAAAAAGACACATAGAGCTACTAAACTATGACTAGATGTTAACTATTGATAGATAAAATATCTTTTGATAGATAAAACATTGATAGAACACAGTTCACTAAAACCTCATGTTTATTTATTTTATGTGAATTTATTCTATTTCAGCACTATTGGTATACACATTTGTACACATTAGTTAGTTTGTCTGTCCATTAAGATTAAATTAAGACTTTGGCTTCGTTTTGTCCATACTGGTATTTGGTGTAATTCTTAGTTACAGTGTCAGCTTGTGAGTGTTGTAAGTGGGAGAAAATGACAAATGGATATGTTAAAATCAGACTCAAAATGGAGTGTAAACATTATGCATGAGAGGTGTAAGAAATGGGGCAGAGCTTAACTTACATGACCTCAGCACCCTCTTGGCATTCATATTTGGATTTGTAGGTTTCTGAAGGTTTTTTTTTTTTTAACAGGACCTGCTGTGTCTTGCATTTCCTCTCAGGAGAAGCAAAAATACATTTTCTACACAGCATCCCTTTATAAACCTGTGTGTGCTTGTTAAAACTTGTCACACACGCGTTCCAAAATGCAGCAGGTGGGCTCGCATTCCCAAGACGGAGGTCTGTGACGAGATGTTGCTTAAGAAAACATGGTTATTTATTCACTATGTTGACTACAGCTCATTGAAGCTCAAGATAGATGTGTATTTGATTAAACTCTCAGGACCTGTCAAATGGTCCAGATGTACCCTCGCATTCGTAAAAAATTTTTGCCTTACCACTTAGTTTCACTTGGATTTACACAGTAACTGAGTAACATATAGTCAGAGTATAGGGAGTTAAAATGGCTGCTAATGCTTATATGTTGGATGAAGATCCTTGTGGCAAGCTGTTCTTGTAAATATATAGTAGGACAAGCCTTTCACTCAGACGAAGAGAAATCTTTTGTTCGCTTTAGGAGCTCTCAATACTATACACTTATATCTGTATGCATTAAGGAGGATAATTTATGTTATTATGCACACGCTCATCTGTGGTTATCACAAGCTGTAATTACCTGTCATCACATCAGAGTAAGCAATTGTTGCTTGTTTATTTTAATAAGAAGAACTGGAGAGAGATGCTGCGTTGCATGTACAGAATTACTTTTTTTTTATTCTCATCTTATAGCTTGGCCCAAATATTTTGATCTGCTTCCCCGTAACAATGAGATAAAGTCCAGAGGAAAAGGTGGATTCATGGTTTCAGAAAAAGGACAGATTTACTGGCAGGGCAATACATCAAACAGCTGTGTTTGCTCAAGCCAGTGCTGAGTAGTGTATTAGATTGCATGGTGAAGATAGCTGTTATCAACCAGTGGCTAATTCTGTTCCTTCTGCCATTTCCACTCAGAGCTGCTCACATTTGGTGTCACTCAAGGCCATTATTCAGATTTTACTTGTCCTTTATGGCATATGACTATACATATAATTCACTCACACTTTGAACCCGAGACATTACTCATACAACAAATTTGCAAAACATACACAGATCAAGACATAATAAGGAGTAAATTGATGAGAATATGATTTACAGATGTATGACACAAGAGAGTCATCTTTCAATGTTCTGCCTAAACATTTCATTATATGCTACCAAGATGCTAAAAGAAACCTGAATTACATATCCCTCACTGGATGAATCTTTTCTTCAGCTATTAAATGTTCTACTAATTTAATGTGGCTCTCTCTTTCATTATATTTCAATGGCACTTCATTTGGCTGAATTGCTTAAACAGAACATTTGAGTTATTTCACAATTTTCTTTGATGTTTCCCAATGCTCACATTACTGGATTTCCAGTGAAAATTGTTACACACAAGCAAGTAAATGAAGTTAACCCTCACTACATTCCATCAAACAAGTGCTTGACTCTACAGTGCTCCCTTAATTTGTTCTCTAAAGGAACAATATTTATTGAACAAGCGTACAAAATCTATAGTAGATGAGATCTTAATTTTCTCTAGCATTTAGGTCACTGGGCACACAATGAATTTTAAGCATGTAGGGCAATTTGAACTCACTGAATGTTCATTTTTCAGGCAGAATGATAGACATGACATATGGCAAAGAATGCCATCTGTCATGCTGTGGTTCAGATGCTTTCTTTATAGGTCACTGCACATTAAATAGTTGCGACATGAACTAGATTGTGGTCACTGCGTTTTTTTTTTAAAACTAAATTCAATCACTTCCAATACACAGTAAAAATACAGCGTCTATAAAAAGTCCACACACCCCTGTTAAAATAGCAAGGTTTTGTGATGGAAAATGTGAAACCATGATAAATCATGCCACAGTGTTTTCCACCTTTAATGTAATGTAATGTAACAACCAACACAAAGTGAAAAGAAAAGAAAAAACACTTAATATAACCTGGTTGCTGAAGTGTATATGTTATAATGGGGCATGTGACTGTGCTAAATATTAACCCATCACATTCAAACTCTTGTTCATTAGTTTTTATCATACACACTCATTAATAAAGTATCTCTGATTAATCGCCCAAAAGATCAGCTGTTTCTTCGATCTCTGATATTCACATTACATACATAGGGTGACTTGATGGAAGCCCTTTCTCATGAAAAAAAAAACCCACCAAAATTATGCCAAAACCATGTAACAAGTTATGTTATGGTGCACTGAGACCTTTTTGGGCAAAATTCAAAAAGAGATTGAATGTCACCTAAGGTGAAGCATGGTGGTGGCAGCATCTTGCTAAGGTGCTGCATCTCTTCAGAACTGGGACTCTAGTCACGATAGAGGGAATCACAGATAGCTCAAAATACCAATCTATTTTAGCACAAAGCCACTAGGCCCTTTGTTAGACAGCTGAAGAAATGATTACAAATCCAAGTCAACAAAGGAATGGCTTCTAAAGAATAAAAGATCAGTGGCCCAGTCAGAACCAAGATCTAAATCCTGTCGAAAAACCTGTGGAATGACTTGGAGAAGAAAGAAGTGTGAAGAAAGATCTCCTAACAAATGAATAAATCTTGAGCTTTTTTTTAAAAAAAACCCTGCTATTTTATTTTGGTGTGTAAACTTTTTTTTCACAATATTATTGGCCAGGAAATTATGACCAGGTGAGACTTTTCCTATATGATGCAACTTTTATTTGCATGCAAATCTTAATACTTTATTTCTATAATACTTTTATTTCTTATTTATATTTAAAAAAAAAAAAAAGATTTCCACAATACACAGGGCTACTTCATAAAGGGTGTTCCTTATATTAGAAGCTGAGTTCTGGTTCACAGGAGCAATTTTAGAGAAGCTGAATAAGGCAAAGCAGTGGTGGGCTGTGTTACCCTCACTACACTCACACTCTACAAATGATATCTTTTCATTAGATTTCTTCATGACTGTGAACAAGTGGGCGTGATTTTCCATTTCAGTCTAAATCTGATCTCTCATCACTCAGATACTTGTTGTTATTGGAGACATTAGCATCCGAGCTCATTAAAACCCGACCACCGTGGCATGTCTTCAACAAGAGTGTTGTCACTAGACGTGAAATGGTGTGAAAAATTCATGCCATGTTAACAGTCCGACATAATATTACATGTGCTATATCAGCTTAAATCATGACATTTTTAAAGCAAGTGACATAAATGAGGCATAACACTTCAACTCAACAGCAGTGGAACTGTTTTAATCTGGCAACAATGTACAAAAACCATCTAACATTTTTTTAATGTAAAATTAGGCTACTCTTTTTTAAAAATCAAGCACCAGATTAGAAGGACTCAAATATTGTTGTGTAACCACCATCTAGATGAAGTTAACAACATTTCAGATTTCTTTATGCTGTTATAGAGTATATGTAGTCACACCTCTGCTTTTCTCCTATTATAACATCTTAGAAATGTAAAAGAACAAATACTGAAGAATGAAAACGAAAGGACAGCTGGATGGCAGCTCTTCAGGTGCAGTAGGTTTGGGATGTGTTCTCTGTAGAGAGCAGAAGGACTGCAGAAAGCACATGGAGATTTTCAGACGATGGATCTCCATTTCGCCTTGTATGACCCCCTCTAAGTACAGGCCTTGAGGTTTTCTGGGGTTTAAAAATATCCACCGCCACGTTCTTCATTCGCAGCGGCTTCAGACACCGGGCGAATTTCCACAACTAGGTTTCCACATAAACATTGACATTTTTTCTCTCCTCCTTTTTCCGTCACAAGCTGGATTCCAAAAATATAAGGTGTGAACAAAGTGTCCCTCTGTGCCCACCCCCCCACCCCCCCTTCAACGGGAGGTTTGCAAGCGGTGTTTTTTTCCTGACACATTAGCATTAATTACGCTAGGTAAATTTGCAGGCGTGATGCACTGTGGATGGAAGATACAGTGTGTGGGTAAAAAGAACCCTCAGAATGGCCACATGGTCAGGTTATTTTTATTATAATTCCACTATATAATGTGTTAGAACAAAATGTAAGGTGTAATTATTATTAGCAATAATAATCCTTAGTGTATCAGGAAACAATGAAGTATATACATATAGAATAACAGCCAACCATATAGTTATACATTACCAGAGTCATATAGGAATAACCACTGATCATGCTAATAATTAAATATTAATACCTTCTTAACTCATTCTGTTCATTTCCTGACTTGTGCACAGTATTAATAAAGATCATTTGTCTTTTTTGAAACCTAAACTTTTTATTATTTAAGAAACTATTTAAGTAAAGAGCTATCAGTGTAGTGTTATAAAAATGGGTACGATTGTGATCTCTTGTGAGGTAGATCCATTCAAACACACAGTAAAGACAGTGGAATATGCGAATAGACTTCATTATTAAGTCCTAATGCAGAGTTGTGTATAGATGTGATTGTAGAAGTTTATAATAAACTGTGTTTCATACCACAGGTAATGATTTCCAAAGTATCTACATTTTTACACATACACATATACGTACACATATATATATACGTACACACACACACACATATATATATATATATATATATATATATATATATACACTATATTGCCAAAAGTATTCGCTCACCTGCCTTGACTCGCATATGAACTTAAGTGACATCCCATTCCTAATCCATAGGGTTCAATATGATGTCGGTCCACCCTTTGCAGCTATAACAGCTTCAACTCTTCTGGGAAGGCTGTCCACAAGGTTTAGGAGTGTGTTTATGGGAATTTTTGACCATTCTTCCAGATGCGCATTTGTGAGGTCACACACTGATGTTGGACGAGAAGGCCTGGCTCTCAGTCTCCGCTCTAATTCATCCCAAAGGTGTTCTATCGGGTTGAGGTGAGGACTCTGTGCAGGCCAATCAAGTTCCTCCACACCAGACTCTGTCATCCATGTCTTTATGGACCTTGCTTTGTGCACTGGTGCACAGTCATGTTGGAAGAGGAAGGGGCCAGCTCCAAACTGTTCCCACAAAGTTGGGAGCATGGAATTGTCCAAAATGTCTTGGTATGCTGAAGCATTCAGAGTTCCTTTCACTGGAACTAAGGGGCCAAGCCCAGCTCCTGAAAAACAACCCCACACCATAATCCCCCCTCCACCAAACTTTACACTTGGCACAATGCAGTCAGACAAGTACCGTTCTCCTGGCAACCGCCAAACCCAGACTTGTCCATCAGATTGCCAGATGGAGAAGCGTGATTCGTCACTCCAGAGAACGCATCTCCACTACTCTAGAGTCCAGTGGCGGCGTGCTTTACACCACTGCATCCGATGCTTTGCATTGCACTTGGTGATGTATGGCTTGGATTCAGCTGCTCGGCCATGGAAACCCATACCATGAAGCTCTCTGCGCACTGTTCTTGAGCTAATCTAAAGGCCACATGAAGTTTGGAGGTCTGTAGCGATGGACTCTGCAGAAAGTTGGCGACCTCTTTGCACTATGCGCCTCAGCATCCGCTGACCCCGCTCCGTCAGTTTACGTGGCCTACCACTTCGTGGCTGAGTTGCTGTCGTTCCCAAACACTTCCACATTCTTATAATACAGCTGACAGTTGACTGTGGAATATTTAGGAGCGAGGAAATTTCACGACTGGATTTGTTGCACAGGTGGCATCCTATCACAGTTCCACACTGGAATACACTGAGCTCCTGAGAGCGACCCATTCTTTCACAAATGTTTGTAAAAACAGTCTGCATGCCTAGGTGCTTGATTTTATACACCTGTGGCCATGGAAGTGATTGGAACACCTAATTCTGATTATTTGGATGGGTGAGCGAATACTTTTGGCAATATAGTGTATATATATATATATATATATATATATATATATATATATATATATATATATATATATATATATATATATATATATATATATATAAGGATCATAGACTTAATTTATGTTATTGCTTATGACTGGAGGTAACCTATTATTTTTTCCAAATAGACTTTTCATAATGTAAGTGATTTTCTATGAGCTTTAATTACTTCCTCATGAAAATACTAGTTATTTATAAGTCTTATTGTACAACACAATTTATATATGGCCATAGATATTTAATTAATGTAGGCAAAATCAGACAACTAGCCATTACATACAGTATATCCTCAATGGTTTTATACTTTACTTTTATATAACTCTCTATATTTTAGGTCTAAAATAAATAAAGAAGTAATTCTTAGAAACTAAAATTACTTCAGTACAACAGTATATTGAGCTTTGACTAAGCAAAACAAAACATGATGCTTTTACAGTATCTTTCAAAACACTGTTGTGTATCTGTGTTAGTTTTTTCTTTGTAGACTGTATTATACAATCTCAGTCTGTGCTTTTGGCTCAGTTTAGAATTAGCTCCATTAAAAGCATCAAAATGATGCTTGTCTCATGCCAGTGAGAGGATCTGCGTTATAGCAGAATTAATAAAACACTAAAATCAGCATGCAGTACCGAAGTGCAGCTGTAGCATCTAATGAGATTTAAAAGTGCTCCCATAAAGCCTCATAAACGGCGCCTACATGGGGAATTATATTCTCTCTAGGTGGAATGTGATTGGTGTTTCAGTGAGCGGAGGCAGCAGTTGTCGCTGCACTGGATGATCACACACATAATGAGGGGTGTGTGATCAGATCTTCACACTTATTTAGGACAGTCATCCTGCCAGGCACATCCATTCACCATACACACAAACATGAATTAGACTAGTACCATGTACCATTCACTGCAGCTGAATCAGAAAGTCATTGTACACGAGAATGCTGCTTTAGAATAAGCAAATCATTCTTCAGATTTCTTTATTTAGTTCTTTAATTCTGGCAAATTACAATGCCATGCTGAAACATCCATTTGGAGCTATGTGAGTCTGGTCTGATTTCCAAGTTATGCATGTGATATATTAATTTAAAAGACTGCCCTGTGTGGAAAGAAAGATTTGACGCTCAAATAGTAGTTGTAGTGACTGTATCTGCCATAAAAGTATAAACCCTGTTTAAATTGTACGATGCTAAAACAATGCTACAAAGCAAAATAGAAAAATATAAAACAGAACAAACAGAGCAAAATTTTGACCATAGGCTTTAGGTTAGACATGCGAAATTCTTTGAGTGGGCCATGCATTAGATATGTGTGTGAATGGTTATGAAAAAGGGAAGTGGAGAAGAGAGGGAGGGAGGGAGTGAGAGAAAAAGAGAAAGAAAAAGAGAGAAATGCATCTGTGAGAACCAGGACAGACAATACATGACTGTACAGAGGCATGAAGTCTGGGCCTGCACTGTGTGGGTTTTGTCCAAGTTGAAGACATCTTTTGTATTAGATATGTAGCCTCTTTGTGTTTGAGAGGAAAAACGCTTTTTTGCATGATAATACTCTGACTGGGGCATCTCAGGAGTCACATGAAGAGTTTCTCACATAGATAGCAGTCTCACACATACTGTCTGTGTGTATGAATGAGAGAGTATCAGTCAGATTCTGTGGAATTTAGCAAAGTCAGTTAAAGCCTATGTTGTAAAAAGAAACAACTGAGCTTAACCAGGCTTTTATTTCACTCGAGTGAAATTACTGAGATAGTGTGTAACATCCAGAAATCCAAAGTGGCCAAAGCATTGCTGACTGCTGGATCTAAATTATACTTTATCTGAGATATTCATCTGTGAATGTAATGCTATTGATAATCTCCAGATAAAAATATTGGCGCACAAGGCCAATTCTCTTATTTTTCCTATACACTGAGGACATTTGGGTTTGAGAACAAAAGGTGAACACATGATGATAGATCAGAATTTCTGCTTTTATTTCTTGACATTTACAGCTAGATGCGCTACCTAGAAAAATGAGCCTGTTGTTTGTACCCACCCTTTAATCACGTGATCAAAAATATTGACTGACAGGTGTTTCTTCCTCCCTGTTCAACTGCCTGTTTAAACGGTTAATGAGTCTGAAAGTCTACTCATGGTTTGTGCCTTGGATTTCACCTGTGAAGACTGCATTTTGTGTTAAAAAAAGGATAAACCCACATAAAGACCAAAGCTCTGTCTATAGGAGAAAAGCTATTTATTTTGAAGCTGATAAAAGAGGAAAAGTCATTCAAAGCCACTGTCCAAGTTTTGGTAAAGAATTCAAAAGGAAATCCTGAGGTCATACCATAGCACAGAAATCACTCCTCAGCATTAAGACCAGAATACTTCATTAGAATTTGAGATGAGCACGGAAAAAATCTGGACTTAACATAAACCTCTACCTCTGATGCAAGTGCAGAGAAAGAACGATAGGTTAATGATCCAAAATATACAAGCTCATATGTGAAACATGTTGGTTGTAGGTGTCATGGTTTGGGCTTGCATTGAGTGGATTTTATTTTAATTTATATTAAGACAACATAGTTATTGTTTAATACATATAGAAGTAAAATATTAGGAAATAAAAGCTGAAGTTCTGATATATTGTTTCATATTCATCTTTTGATCTCAATCCTAAATGTTTCCAATACTTTTATTGAGGACTGTATGTAAAAGCAAATGTACAAACTACCTAGATATTACGGGAATCAACCCATTGATGATTACCAGCCTCTATAGTTCTGGTTGCCAATCATTTTAAAATCAGTGTTTTCTAGTAAAGTTAGAAAAGCTTGAGTAGTTTGTAGCTTTATAAGCTTTTGTTTGCTCTTTCTTATGGAAAACTCAATAACTGAACTGACATAACATAGGCCATGTATATGGGATAACACATACCATGTACTTTTACAGTTTCAAAAATTGTTTCCATCAAGGCAAGAATGAAGTATAGCTCATTGGAAAAATAACAAAAACCTTCATCATAGTTTGTCTATTTATTTAGTATAATAAAACATTTCAAACCATTATGTATTTTCTTAAACATTTGGGACAGAAAGAGTTAAAAAAAAAAACAGTGCAAAAAACAAAAACAAACAAACAAACAAACAAACAAAACAAGAAATTACCATGTTGCCCTAAACAAATGGGTTAAGGTACCCCAATGACATTACAGTGGTGTTGAAGTCTGGACTTTGACTTGTCCAAAGCTTTGATTGAGTTGTACTTTTGCTGGTATGCTTAGGATTACTGTCCTGTTGTCTGACCCAGTTATGGCCAAGCTTTATCTGCTAGACAGATGGCCTCACATTTGCTTCTATAATTCTTTGGTATAACAAATAGTTCATGTCAACTCAATGACCTTAAGCTGTCCTATAACTGTGGCTGCAAGACATGACAAATTCATCACCCCTTTATAACCATGTTCATTATTGGGCATGAGTTGTTTTTGGTTAAATGCTGTGTTTCCTTATCACCAAACATGCTGTTGTGCATTACTGTAACAAAGAAAACCCAGGGGAGCAGCTCTGAAAAGAGTGACATTAATATTGAGACATGAACAGAATACAAGCCAGGCTCGTGAGGTGAACTTAACCTCTGACACAATGATCCCGCAAAGGCTATAGTAGCTAAACACCTCATTAAATCTGATTTCAGAGGTTTCCATGGCAGTTAGGAGTTTTGTCAGAGAGACACCAGAGACATTTTTCAATTATCGGGAGGGGTCAGGATGGTGAAGTATTGGAGATTTTGTAAAATGTTCTCATAGATTCCAGAAAACTGAAATGGCTTCCTCCAACTGCTTGAGAGTTCAGAGTTTGTTCTTTTAAGAATGATGTTAGATGGCCACCACTGAGCTGAAACCTTGAATGAACCGACGCTAAAAATTGCAGACCCTAGAAAACTTTGCAGTTCTTTAATTGTTCAGTCTTGTGGCTCAGAAGGGGCTGTCTTGGCCTTGGCCTGGTCCATTTCCACACCACTTTCATCAAAGATCTAACCTGACTGAAGGTTGGTGGAGTTCACACTCTTCCAGTTTCATAGTAACTCTTCCAGTTACATAGTGACCTGCAGTAACAAAAGCTCTTTTCCACTCGTAGCCTTCTCTGATTTTGATTTTGTAGGTGATTTTTGAGGTGTAAGTTGGTGAAAATCTTGTTAACCATTCTTTCATCCATGAAGTTACCAACCCTACTAAAGTTAATAAGCAGTGTAAACTATTTCAAACTTGTACACCACACCAATTTTACTATTTTGCTCTCAGTCATAGGGGTACTATTAATGCTCACCTAGTTTCATGATTGATTATTAAAATGTACATAGCTCTGGAGAAGGGCATCTGCCAAATGCCATAAATGTAATGAAAATGTAAATGCATGTGCCTTAGAAGTGTCCCTTATTTCTACAATACAAATGTAATCCAGACTTTTGACAGTATTCCTTTTCCTTTGTCAATAACTAGGAATAACTATACTAGGAATAACTATGTCAATAACTAGGAATGATTTCCTTGAGTTTCATACATTTGGAGGAAGGCTTGATTTGGGTGTACTCAGTGAGTTCTTTGTGCTCGGATGATATTATTAGTGTGAATGGGTGGCTAGATGAACAGGTTGAGAGTGAGCTACTCATCATGGCATGCTAGCCTGATTTTAGGTGTGTTGTTAAGGGCTTGGTAAATGATGGTCTTGAGTGTTGACTCATTCCATCCACTCTCTGTTTTAAGATTGCAAAACGTTAGTGTATAATTGGAGTGTTTACTTTATTTAAGGCAAAGAGGTCTCTTTCCAACATCCATCTATGATTCACTTTTTCAAAATTCTCTCTCAAAGCCTGAGTATATCCGATTACCCTAGTATATTTGATTCATTGTTGTATTGTTGAAAGTACTGGTTGCCCAGGAGTGTGCTCTGCTAACCTTGGGATAAAAGTTCAGTGTGCAGATCACAAAACTCTGCTGGACCCACATTGTAAGACTAGGCCTACTGTAACAAAAAGGACTGGAAGGAGAAGTGAGGGTGTTCAGGTTTAAAGAGTACAATCTAAAATGCATGAACAAAGGGTCACACACAAAGAACATAGTCTATGTCCACAGGGAAAGGTATTCATAAGTCTGATTGTATCATCATATCAGAGATATCAGGAACAAGGAATAATCCAAGGCAGGAAAACCTCATGGGTAATGGAAGGTCAAATACAATATAAACAGCACAGAACTGACCTAAAAGAACAAACAAATCTATAAGATCTAACAAGTCTATGTGTTAATGCGCATATTCCATTTGCTTTTATATATCCAAAATAGGACAAAACCAAATAGAAAGAATTCAAAATTCAGAGAAGGGTGCCTTCTGGTGGCATGGCAGTGAATTGTCCATAATGAGGCAGGACAATTTTCACCAAGCATCTCCACTGTGCAAAGAAAATTAAGAAATTTTGAAGTTTCCGGAGATATGAGTTTGTAACCTAAGCTTTCTCCTTGCTTATCTTCCATAAAAGCTGTACTTTTTAAGTTTTTTTTGACAGTAGTGTCTTAAACATCAATATTTAATATCCTAACTGAGGCTTGCAGATCCCAGATGTAATTTCTAGGGGACATGCAATTTTTCAGTCTGACCTTGGAATGAATTTGCTGGGATGTCCACTTCTGGAAAGACTGGCAGAATGTTCTCTTCAAATGTTCTCCATTTCTTGATTCATTTCTGATGAATCTGAAATTGTTTGGATTGTTTGGTCTATTAGGTATTAGGTATCAGCTAATAGTAAAGGTTTCAGTAACACTATCAGTATCAAAAAAGAATAATTGGTGTTGTGTTCCATAGTGTTGCTTTAGTGTATACACAGTATATACAGATTAGTGAAAAATTAATTAATTTAAATTAATAGTTAATACACCTATGAAAATGTGCTGAACTTTTTAAGATTTTACCCAAGTTGGTGTTTTGTTTGTGGTGAACTATTTAACACAATGGTTCAAAATCTCTCATAGGTGTTCAACTAGGTTGAGATCTAAGTTTGAAGGCTATAGCATATGGTTTATCATTTTCATACTAAGACATTGTGAGCCCCTCTTGTGTGTGGTGATATTATCAAGCTGCATAAGCCTATGCCCATAGAGAAATTGGGTACAGATCTGTAATGAAGCACTTGGAGCAGGAAATCTTGAATCCATGATTTAATGAAAACGGAGCAAAAAATCCAAATCATAATCCAAAGATATGACTAGCCACAGAGAACAGGCATGTGATCAGAAGGTGATCAGAACCGAGAAATCAATCAAACAGGTAAAGCAATATGTATCACATAAACAGAAGACAATGGCAATGAAACAAAACAAGGTCATACACGGAAGATCACACAATGGCAATAAAAATGGCTCAGTCTGTCACAATAGGAGCAATACTTTGCTTAGAATGCTGCACGAGCTTGGCTTAAAAGTTCAAGCTACCTGGAAGTAAACTCAGGTGAAAGTTCCCTCTGTCAGCCTGGAATGGGCGTTGATAGTCGGGATGTTACAGTGCCTCCCTCTCTAAGAATACCTCCAGGTGTTCTGCACTGAGGTCTTCTGTGAGGTGTCGGTGCTGGTCTGTCGGGGTGTAACCAGTGGAATTCATCAGTTAATGCTGGGATGTCAGCAGCGTTTACCCAGGATCGCTCAGCGGGGCTGTATCCCTCCCAATCCACAAGATACTGCAGCTGGCCCCCATGGCATCTGGAATCAAGGAGAGTGCATACCATGTAGGCTTCGATATCCAGTAGGGGAATTCTGCACTGGTGGTATTATCGCTGGGGAGGGTGTGTTCTGGCTTGAGGAGAGACATGTGGAATGTGGGGGAGATGCGGTATGATGGTGGGAATTGAAATCAATAGGCGACTGGGTTGATCTGCTTGAGAATCTTGAATGGTTCGATCAATTGGGGGCTTAGCTTTTGAAAGGGTAGTCTGAGAGTGAGGCTCAGCATGGATAACCATATCAGCTGTCCGACTCTAAAGTGGGCTAGTGGTTAATTTCTGAGGTCGGTCAGTATATTCTGCCTGCACACTGCCCACTGGAGATGCATATGAATGCTGAATGCTGAGTGTTGAGCCATAAGGTCTCATCTGAAGGAGGTGTTTACAACAAATGAGGGCAGGATGGGTTCAGGTTATACGGACTGGTGGACAGGATCATGGCAAGGACATTCTTCGTCCTCAGTCGGTATGTCACAGTAAATTGGAAGTGGGTGAAGAAGAAGGCCCATCTAGCTTGACAGAGTTGAGACGCTTGCCATTTTTGATATACTCAAAGTTTCTTTTCATAAATACCTAAACCAGGTGTTTTGCCCCTCAAGCCAGTGTCACCATTCCTCCAAAGCCTTTTTGATTGATAACAGTTCTCTTTGAGCGGTGATATGATGAACACACACCGGGTACCTTTTTCCTGGTAGGTGTCAAGCTGATGGGAAAAGAAGATGTCTCAATGGATTAAAAAACCTCTACAGCGATCCGATGACCTATAGAATTTTTCTGGGAGCTCCATATGAACTGGCTTGCTGCATGATGGTGGTGGTGGTGGCCTCACAGGGGCCTGTTGAGGCTGTTGATACTGCAGGAGCTGCATGTTGGTGGCTTGATTTCATCAAAAATGAATAGGTTCAAATCAAGTTATTTAATCAGGATCATGAATATATCATCTCATATTCATCTTTTGATCTTAAACCAAAATGGCTTCACTGTATAGCCAAAACAATAGAACTGGTCTTGCCATTTGAATACTTTAGGAGGGAAATGTTTAACTATATGTTTGTTATGACCGTGTCTCATTAAGGTCAGGATCAGCATGAAAAAACAATGTCATAAAGAAGAAAGTAGAAAGTATCTCACAGTTCCCCGAGAATCCTTGTGGTATCAAAGAATCTACCAGTCATTATCATACATAAAGTGGAGAACAAGTTGCATAACTGTGTCTTACTATAAAGAGGCTAGTTTCCCTAACCCTGTTAACATCTTTATTTCCCTGTGTATAGTATTCCACGAGTAGTGTATGGTCCATGTATCAAATGTTGTCTTTATACGCTGAATATAAAGACAACATTTATAAAGAAATATAAAGAAATGCAATTACAAGACAGCAATATTTTAAACTTTGCAAAGAGTTGGCGTACATATGCATAATTTAATGCTGATACAGTACATACTACATACATCATCAGTAGTTTGAGTTGAACTGCTCAGTAATGACTAAACCCCTCCCAAAGCAGGAACTGTAATTATATAAACCTGATATATATATTTATAGTCTTTAGCAACAAGCTATATATAATTGCTGATGTATGTGTATCTGTATCTGAGTGACTGGGCCACACCTACTGCACATACCACTCACACAAAGCCTGCAGAGAAAGATGATATGATAATTGTATTCCTGGGTGGAGTTGAATGTGGTCTCTGAAGGCACACACGTTCCACAGAATTACACTTGATTTATTAAAGGGAATTTCCTACATTTCTTTGGTATTTTTATGTACAGTGCATACTTTGTTCATTGATGCTGAAACCACAGAAGCTTAAAGGGATGAATTCGATATCTCTATTTATAAACTGTATACATGTATAATAAATTTACCATTTTTTTATTTTATTTTTACAATTTTTCATTTTGGGTTTTGTATCTTTTGTAACACATTACTTTGAAGAGTACTTATGGTAGTCACTACTAGAGTCAGCAAAATTGTGAAGCTTGTGTGCTAACATAAATCACTATAAAAAGACTAAATTAGCTCTAAAGTAAAAAGCTATAAAGTCCTGGTTTACAAGATTTTTATTTTAAGGTATTCTTCAATAGTTTGTCCGTACACAAAATCCAGTTTTAGTAACATAAAGTAATAGCCCACTTTTCAGGTAAACCCCATCAAATAGACTGCCAAAGACGTGCTGTGAGAGAAGCAAGTGAGCTAAGAGTCAGCAGAAAACTGCACAACAGTGTACCTTAGAGAACGTATTATTATATATAATCAATATATACACTGTTCAGCGTTAGATGGAACCTCTTGCAATGGAAGTGTGGCATATAATTTCATTGGCAGGAAAGAACTTGAGTTAATGTGTGTGATGGAATGGTATGGACTAGCTCCACACATATTAAAGGCACTGATACCAAACTTTTTGATCAAGGGTGGTTGCTATCTTTTTTCACAGTTCCCACAGTTGGGGGTAAGAGACAATCAACAGGAAGGAAAACTCTGTTAGTTGCTTGCACACATGCAGCAAAAAGCAAGATGAGAGTATTCAATCTTCTCGAGAAGGTGGTTCAGGTATTTTAGTGGCTGCTTCCTTTAGACTGCTTCTGATGGAGATACTGGGAGGGGTGATTGGGAAAAATGGGCTTCTGAAATTTTGTTAGACATCTCTGTCTGCAATTATTTGTGACTGTGTCAAGGCCATATGAGCTGGACACTCTGTAATTTCCTCTCACAACGCTGCTGGCCAGATTTACCTGATAAACCCAGTAGAGCTTCTTGGTTGTTTTGGAGATTCTAAACAAAGCTTGGGTGAGATTATTTAAGTCCCAAAAATGTCCTTGCTTATAAATAGGCCATGCTCAAGTCACCAAGCTCAGCTGAGCAAGTTCATTTTGAGGACCTGCTTAGCCAAGGAAAAATGCCATCTCTTCAGGAGGCAATGCCAGAAATCTCTAGTGCTTTGGAGTTCATCTCTGTGGAATGGCTGCAGGGGTGGATGTGATTTGGCCTGAGATGTTGAAGGCATTGGTCAAGCTTGGGGTTGTGTGGTTAACTTTTTTTGAGATCTAGGGCAGTGCTTTTGGACTGGTACAATTCCCTATTTTTAAATGAAGGAGACCAGAGGGTGTGTTCCAATAACAGAAACAAACCCCTCAACCTCCTGGGAAAAGGAGTACTGAAGAGGAAGCTCAGATTCAGGAGGAAAAAATGGGCCCCACCCAGACCTTGGAACAGAGGGTGGGTGTCATACTCCAATAAGGTTGTGTCTTGTCTTCACTTATTCATGGATTTTATAGACAAACACAGCCAAAGTTTGAGAGGTGCCTCTCATGGGTGTAGCATAACTGTTATTTGCAAATAATGATCTCTTGGCACCATCTGAAGTGGCCCTCCAGCACAAGTTGAGTGTGAATTGGCAGGGATGAAAATCCAACCCAATCCAGCACCTCCAAATCAAAGGCCATAGTTCTACCTAGTAGAGTAATAATACCAGATAAGAGGAAAGACCTTTAAGCTCAAAAAGCAGTAGAGAATTCTATATATTCATCTAACAAAACTGATTTTCTGAAAGGTATTATAAGGATATGTGAATGAGTATGTAAAAATGAAGAGTAAAAGACTACAAATTATTATAGAATCAGAAAATCTTACAGAACCAAATATTCAGAAATATAATTGACAATAGGAATTCAAGCAGTACATATCCAACCGTACCAACAGCTGAGGTGATCTGTCCTCTCTTTCTTGTCCTCAGGTGCCACCCAGTGTGTGTTGTTTGTATTACACTTATCTGTACTGTGAATAAAATCAAACCTAGTTTTTATTTCTAATCTTTGTCTTCTAATAGTCTTATAATGCAAATTGTAGTGAATATCCACCTTTGTATTTAAATTGTAGGTGTTTGGGTTGACCGCTAACAAATGCGACCTAATGTACATTAGGAATTCTTAACAAAACATTTGAAATTTGTGAGATGGCAATAGAGCTTTACAGACATTAATCTTAAGTCTGGCATTGTGTTCACACAAAAGAGATCACAGTTTATTTTAAAGGATTATAGTTGAAGGCTGCACTGTACATTATTAATATTTTGCAAGTTATTATTTATTAAGATTATCCAATGTAAACTTTAAACTTTCCAATGCAACACTTTTAAACTACCAGATACTGTCATTTTAAACTTCCAGTAGAATGGAAATGAACTTATTGGATATTTTCAATCTGTATTAATAAATGAATGATTTTATTGCCACAAGTCTGATATAAAATTTCTTGGATTTCAGTGTGAGTGTATTTAACACTGTTTGTATAGCCTTACACTGAAATTAAGTGACTAAATGATTACACCTTCACATTTTAGATGCTTATGGGCTTGGAGCATCTCAGAGAACAGAAATGGACATAAATCTGTGAAAAAATGAACCTTTTTATTGTATTATTTTTTGGAACATTTCTATACAAATATTGCCTCTATTAGGCCTGATAAAAACAAAAATACTTATGAAAAAATACAAATTCTTAAAGCCCTTGTTTCTACTTTTATACACATGCACAACAAAACTGGAGGAAATACCTCTGGTGAAAAAGAGTTAATGTTTTAATGACACATGGGTATCTTAAACTCCTGTAGATGTATAGGAGGTATATTTAAAAGTGCTCCATTTCCCAGAATGTAAGACGACAGTACAAGTGATTGCTTCAATACTACATGAGAAGCATGGCCTTCTCTAAAATGCCATTACAACATGGCAATGAAACGTTTACCAGTGTGCTGTATATATCTTATTCATTACTCGTATATCATTACTCTCATATCAGATATCTTGTGCACTGCTAAGCACTATCACACTTTATACACACTGCTAACCCAGCTCATACTCTGAATATTGTGTCTTTATTTAATTTTTCTCTGTAGCATTGTCTGTAAATTAAATGTGTAGTGTCTTTATTTAATGTCTGTTTTTCTGAGGGTCACCAACAGCTGGTACCAAATTCCGTGTGTGTGTAAAAACATATATGGCCAACAAACCTGATTATGATATCTCATTGCAGTATCTTACTGTTTATTTATTTAAAGCCATTTGTTTTTCACTGGAATACGGTAGACACACCGTTTGATGGACCTCTACTGAAATACAGCTTCAATGGGAGCCATAAATACACTGATTTAATGGAAGAAAAGATCACTGGACTACATGCTTTTAGTATGTACCGCATCACTGGGTGTTAGTGAGAGCTTCACAATATCTCAGTGTATATTAGACAGTTTTCTCCATGTGATGATTGGGAGAGCTCTCCATGGGATTACAATTCTGTAAATTTGTATTTGATTATTTGTGTTTGTATCAGAATTTTGTGTTTTGTTTTTTTGTTACGTTGTTATGCCTAGCCTAATTATATACACAGTTTTAAGTCGCTACCTTCTTCAGTAAAATATAGCTAGTTTTAGTAATCATGTTGACCTGATTTTGGAAAAGTGTTTTGATGTTTTTACTTATGAGGAGAGAATGAGAAGTAAGCAGGAGGCCAACAGAAAGAAAACAAACAGATGAAACAGAACACACAGATGTGCATATTTCAGTAACAGACTCCTGTGCCACTGCATGACAGGTAGACACTTTATTTATGAATATACTATTAATGAAGAGAAACTAACAATGTGTTTGTTAGTGAAATGAGATGAAACGCTGACAGCCTTCATATTGCTACAGGAAAATCTTGACTATACACTTTGTGTGTTTGATCACATCTGCACAGGATGTTGTCACAGCCCAAATTCAATGTTTCTAGGGTTTGTTTTTTTTTCTTTGATGAGAAACAAAATTGTGAGGTTCTACATCTGGAGTGTCCTACAAACCCACATAAGCAGGGCTTACACGCTAACGGTCCTGATCTGGTTTAAAATCATATTTTTCAATACAAGCCCATTACAAAGCAACATATTTCAATCCTTTATTCAAATTATTTCCAATTAAAAAAAACATCAGCCATACATATATAGCACATTAAAAATGAATGGAAATTATACCAATCAGATAGTTTGAAGACAAAATTGTAGTGCAAAGTAATCTTTGCATAACATAACTTTACATTCGTCACTTTATAACTTAGATTGTTAACAAAATATCTCTAGATATATATAGATATACAGTGAACATTAGCAAACTTTCCATTTACATTACATTCACGCATGCAGTTTAAAGACAAAAAAAGACAGGATAAAAGCAAATTCTCAAAAATAGATTCATAACAAAACAGTATGTTGGATTTAAATACAGCCTTAAAGAAATTTTGGACTAAATGCACTGAACTGGTCCTTTCCAAGGGTTGTTGTTTCTCATAGATTCAGTATTAAGAAGATTTTTTCTCTTTGTTAATTAAATTAATACTGTATTTAAATACAGTAACAAATCTCTAAAATTCAAATATCCATTAGAATGTTTTTACAGGGATGGAAATAAGTCTTAAATACATTTTCTTTTTTTTTCTTTTTTTCTTTTTTTTTTGCAAATAAAAAGCTTCAGAAAAGCCACTATAAGAAATTATGGTTAAACACTTTCAGCCTCTTCAGTAGCAGTGGGACCATTAGGGGTGCTTTCACTGAGGACTTTCTCTGGCTCCTTGCTGGCCTCAGTGGCTCCCTCTTCAGGTGATACTGAGTCAGTACCTTCCTTGCTCTCGGTGCCCTTTTCAGTGGCAGAGCCTGTACTGGGCATGATCAGTGCTGTGGATTCGTTAATAACCTGCACAGTGTCAGTAGGGGCTTCCCTGGGCTTCTTCACCTCACCGTTCTGCACCGGGTACGCCGCCTCCAGGGCAGCATACAGGAACTTGTACTGCTCCTGTTTTAATGGAGGATGAAGTATTACAAAACATGTAAAAGTTGTTTGAGGGTTATTTTAAACTGGGTGTGCTAGTAGAGAATATGACACATCTTTCTGTAGGACTAAGATATGGACATTCAGATCTAAATAAAGACATTTCTGGCAGAAGTTCTTTCATACATTTTTTTAAAGCAAAGTATGTCATTTTTGTTTTTATATGGATTTAATATCATAACCTGTAAATAAAAGAAAAACAAATATGTTTGTGAACATTTCTAAAGCCAGTCTGCAGGCTAGTGTTCCTGCTGAATGCCATCTCACATTGTGAATGAAGTAACTAAAGATGAAGTTCATTTCTGTCTCATATTACTGGAGTCCATAGATTTATTTTTTGATGAGTCTTGTTATGATGTTATGATAGACTTGTATTTGTGCCCATATGTGTCTAATTATGTATATATCAGTAAAAGGTTACTCACAAAGGTGTTGAACATGCCCATGCGAGCCTTGCGCAGGTCCTTGGCCACCTGGAAGATGTCCACCAGTTTCTCTGTGTCTGCACTGTCCAGAAGCTTCCACAAGGCGCAGAATATTCCAGAACGTGAGGAGCCATCACTGGTAGAGGAAACATGAAAAATGTAATAACACTTTACTGAATATTCAGCTCTGTACATGCTCATGCATTGACGTGCAAACTCCCAAAGATCATGTTTGTGCAATATGGAAGCAGCATAGTAGTACATGTGCACACAGTATGGACTCCAAAGCAGCATCAAGCAATGTGTTATGTACCAAATCAGTGTGTCACACATTTTAGCAGTTAAACACTCACTTGCAGTGTGCCAGAATGGGCAAATTCTTGTGTTTGTTGATGTTATCACTGCTCTGTCTGACACTCCGCATCATGTCAACTAAGTCAAGAGGGTTGGATGGAAGCTCCTGACCCGCCCATTTCTGGAAGTGGTACTGCTGCAATGTGTGGCTGTCTTTCCTCTGCAGGAGTAATGTGCAGGTTTGAGTGTATGGCTGCATGACTATATCTTATACATACTGTAGATAGCTGCACTGTACTGATATATGAGCATAGGAATCATAGGAATCAGGCTCATGAGTCATAATGATCAATATGACCATAAAGAACAGCAAAGCTGGGCACCTTGGTGTGCTGTATTTCTAGGCACCGTCTGATGTATGTAGGGGTGTTTTCAGTCTCTTTGACCTCCACTACTATCTCCCCAAATGTTTTCTTCTCATCATCCCAATACTGGCTGCAGAATTCCTGACAGATAACAACAAGAAGTCATGAGAAAGAACTAGTCTCATTTTGAGACCTACTCAAAGAAGGTGCTTAGATTTGGAGAGACTCACCTTGTCATTCTCAGTGCAATCTGAGAGCATGAACACAGTTTTAACTTGTTTCTGGAACAGCATGTGTAGAAAGTCAGCAACTGTGCCGTCCGTGGGTCCCTGTGCGACAATGAAGCTACTTGGCAACCAGTATCCCTAAAGGGAGGCAGATGTAACACATCATACATGGATGTACAAGATAGTGTGGATTTA
Organism: Hemibagrus wyckioides; assembly: GCF_019097595.1. NCBI lineage: Eukaryota > Metazoa > Chordata > Actinopteri > Siluriformes > Bagridae > Hemibagrus > Hemibagrus wyckioides. The sequence continues at coordinate 21,442,187 of NC_080719.1, forward strand.
ACTGAGAATGCTGAACAACTACTAAGTTTTTTAAGCTTTGTAAATTTGAAAAAAAAAAAAAAATTACATCCACATAGGAGGCATTGATGTATTTGGTAGGGACTTCATCTTCTTCATCTGAGGAATATTCCTCTTCATCCTCAGCCTCACTGTCATGACTAACTTCATCATTCACTTTAATTGGGACTCTGTTGAAGTCATCTGAAAGAGGAAAAAATAAATGGTGATGAACAAAGACATTTGGACATTAGTTTTATGGTCTACAGTTTGGAGCTATAGGGAATGGGGCTTTTTACTTTGTACAACTCAGGTTCATTTCTTAAAACTACACATGGCAATATAAGAATGACCAGTTCTCACACACTGTATACAGATCAATGATGAGGTATAAATGATGATATCTGGTTTAAAAGAAAACAAAATGCTTTAGTTTGATGCTCACATGGCACTATAGAGGAGCGGTTCTTTTTCTTGTTCTCCTCGGTGCGTGCCGTGTTGGATGTTCTGTAGTTTTTGAATTTTGGAAGTTTCTGCATAAAAACCCATAACAACAAAATGTGTTCAGACTGAGTAACATTAACTCACTGTTATGTCCATAAATAATAAAAAGAGAATAGAGTACACTGACAGAGCAGTGTTATAGAGCAAGGTTATAATGTGTTTAATGAAGGGTTCTACCCAGCAGTGGCTCTCTGACAGGGCTAAGATTTGGACATTATCAGTAGGATTTATTTTTAAAAAAAGAGGAAGCACTCACCTGAAACTCCAGCTCCATAAAAGATGGATCATTTCCCTCCTTCTGTCTGAGTGTGTTCACCTCCGAGTGGAAATTCGAGAGCGCCATTTCTGTCTCACCAAATTGACTGTACTCGATCAGGGCCGTGTGAATGAGCACATACTGGGCCTGGAATACATTACACTTCCTCTCAGATCATGCATGATCCATATTATCCATATTACTCTGATAACTACACCAATATGATTCTCTACACAGTTCAGTGGAAACAGACTGCACAATTTCAAATAAATCTAACAAGAAATAAATCAACCAGAGTGTGAGAAAAGTGAAAAAGAAAAACACTTTCCATTAGGTAAAAAAAAGTCTACTAACAACAGACTAATGCTAGTAATTACGTAAATGTTTTATTAGATAAGATAATTAACATGTTTATGTCAAAAGAATTATTATAGAAGATAGCAAATTTTAGTAAACAAATGCATTTACTTTTAAATGTTTACTAAAGCTAAATACAGTACTGTGTTAATAAATTACATAAAATAGAAAAAAAATCTTAGTCATCATTTTATCATTTAGATAACGAAGTATCAGTTATTAAATCCTGTATTGTAAAATGCTGCTTTACAAAAAAAGAAGGAAAATAAAGACAGCAAGAGGCAGCCTCAATGTGACTCACCTCCACTTGGACCATGAGGCATCTTTGACGGCGAAGTTTGACCACATATCCATAAATGTCCACACGTCCTTCTGCCTCCAGACTCTCAATCATGGCATCGATACAGATGTAGGTCCCTGTGCGTCCAACTCCAGCACTGCAGGAAATAAAGTTCAGCATTGGAATGAAAATGACAGACTATCTCTATTTTTTCATAACTAACAAGGGTTTGTCAAAATATCATCATTTTTGATCCCCTATAGTACCTGCAGTGAATGACAATAGGACCACTGAAGAAGTTTTTGAAGGAGTTGACTCTGCGGCGTAGTTTAAGGAGCAGGCCGGGATCAGACGGGACGCCATGGTCAGGCCAGCTGGTGAACTGGATGTGAGTGACTTCACGTTCCGCTGACTTCTCTTTACGCTAAAAAGCAGGAAAAAATCACCAACTTTAGTTTGCCTGAATCATAAAGACAATTTCTAAATAAGACACAACCATTATTTAATAAAAAGTGAAGTATTACATTAGCTACAGGTTATGGGAGGTCTAATGATTAATATAGGAAATGACTGTAAATAAAAACAAGTTTGGAATTTGCTTACATTCATCAGGGTCAGGTGGCGAATTATGTAATCGGGGCATTTCTCCTCCCCCTTGATTTTCACAACCAAATCATCAAAAATCTCTGTTTCTCTCTCCAGTGATGGCCAGTATTGAGCACATTTGTTCTGTGAAGCAAAAGAGGATTGAGGAAACTTTTTAGAAATAAATATAAAACATGAAGTAATTCTAATCTAAGTGGCCCAGTGACTAGTGACCAGCATTGCCAGCTCCCAGCTCCACAATGCCAGGTTCAGTACAACTTGAGACACTTTGCCCCTAGTGGAGAAGTTTTAAATATCACAGGTTTAATATATTAACACAGCGTGATTAACTATACCTTGTTTCCTTCTTCACAACGGGTTACCATGACGATAATCGAAGTCTTTTGTTCCCAGATCATTGTCCAGAAATCTCCCACTGTCTCTTCCTTGGGGCCTTAAAAACAAACAAACAAAAAAAAACCAATAAGACTGCAATAATAACAAAAGGAAAAATTATTTCTGTTGGTGTTTTGGTTCAAAAAGCAGCATGTACCTTGGGCTGCAATGTATTTGTTGGATTCCTTGTAACCCTAAAAAAAGAAATGTAGAGGTTATGAACATTTTCATTTATTGAGAAAAGAATAAGGACCAGCTGACTTTAAAAGTTTCAGATTCACTTCAGTTCTCCTACCTCAATAAAGCTGGCGTTGATGTAGTCCTCAGTTCCTCCGTGAGAGAGAGAGACGCGGTTATAGTCATCTAAAAGCAGACATACAGCCAGGTGTTCAGTCAAATATATTTGTTAAAATGGGGAAAACAATGAAATTTGATTAAATGAAAGTTGACATTTAGATTTGTATTTGCTCCATGATAAACTTACAGGGAAGAATGTCAACATAGCGATTCTTTGTTTGATTTTCTGGTTTTTTGGCCTCTCTGACTGAGAAATTGGAGAAAATGCGTGGAACACTCTAAGGAAAGCAAACAAGCAAAAATATTTTCAGTGAAGTTTTCAAATTAGAACAAAATCATCTTCCTCATGTGTCTAGGACATGGGTTCACACCACATATTAATGAAAGTTTGAAAGTAATATAATGCAAGGTTTTTTCCTTTCATTACTACTGACAACAACTGAAATTTCAGATGCATTATGGGGTAAAATAGGGTAAAAGTACATTCCTAATCTTATTAGAGTTTCTTATTTAAATATTATTTCTGATCCGAACAAATCCATTCCATCAGCATTGTTTGACCAGGACTGTGTCTCTCAAAAACTTGAGAAAAAGTTACAATCATTTTAACTGTGAGAAAGTGAGAGAGTGTACAATGTGATGCTTGCACTTCCACTGAACACTGATCTTTGTGCTGGGATCCTGTTGGGAAATGTGAACAGCACAGAACCATAAGGAATTTGCAAAAATAAAATCTAGAGCGCCTATTGGTTGGTCTATTACTGATGAGAAAGAAAAGGAGAAACAGAACACATATGTCACATGTTTCAGCACTATACAGTATGTAGATATAAGAGATTTTCTTTTTGATCTAACACCAAGTAACACCAGGACTAGCATCTCATTACTGATACAGTGAAAAATTGGAAACTGCAGTTTCTACAGTGAGAATTTGTGAATGTGGAAATGGATCTTCAAATGTCTTTGAGCAAACACATCAGATCTGTTCTGGGTGCTGAATTTGGGTGCTGTTCAGTCACAGTAATAAATCATATCCTTTACAGTTACCAGCTCACTATGATAAAATTGCAGACTTTTTTAAACTGCTTAGTTAAAGTGTATAATTTTACGATACATTTTACATTATTTTTAGTAGATTTGGTACTGATAGTTACTGAGAGATAGTCTTGTATAAATGTTGGTTCCCATTGCCATCATGCAGCTTTCTTGACACAGTACACATATTATTGAGATTGTTGAAAACTAGTTAGGTATGTGAGAGTGGTGAACCACAGATAAACACCAGGGTTTCTTATCATTTGGAGTCAACGACAATACAGCAAGAGCTTGGTTAGGTGAAAGTGACTGTTCGTCTTGTATTTATGCAAAACAGAGTTATGTTGCACTAGTTTGGAAGACCTTAGCATGTGTGTGTGAACACAAACAAGAAGATATCTGAATCTTAAGGGTTCCCCTGGAACCAGAGTTATATACATAACTAGCAGCCAGGTTCTGTTCAGATTATGGGTAAGAACTGTAAAATATAGCCACATTGTATTTTATAATCTATACATTATATCTCTGCCTCTCTACACATGATGATAGGAAAGAATCGATTTTGATGTTTTTAGCAATGCTAAAAAGGATGTTTGCTGTAAAAGGTCACTGGTGTGTAGATTTAAGAGCTCCAATATCTTGGTAATTATTGTTTGGCTATTGTTTAAAAATATTCCAGTTTGTCCAGTTTATCTCTACAGAACTCTATAATAAAGGTTTGTAAAAATCCCCAGAGTCCAAATGCTCATGAATCAAATTAAAATACCAGAGAGTTACCTGAAATTCATCCATGAACAGACGTCCCTCATCAGCCCTCTTCTTCTTGTATGCATCAAGCAGATCTTCAGCAGTCATGGGTTCCACTTGAAGTAGCGCATCTTAGAAGAGAACAACATCAACAAAAGGACTACACCAGTATCAATAAGGGTGAGAGGAGTTACTACTTACTTGTTGGAAGAAGGTCATCCAGCTCTTGCTCATTCCTGCTGTGCCAAATAAAAACAGTATTTGTGAAACTGATTTTTAAAATCATCACATTTTATACAACTAAAAATTAGATACATAAATAAGCCACACATGAGAAGATTCAGGAAATATCCCAACAGGGATGAAGACACAGACCTTGACTTTTCCCTCTTTAAAAGGTAGATTTTGTACAGGACGAACAGGAGCGCAATAGATGTGACAATAATGAGAAAGCTCAGGAATCCAAGAACAGCTTTGTCATTGTCTAAAACACATCAGATATGTTTTAGGCTGGTTTTGAAAGTTAATATAATTATAATATGAATATTAGAGAAACATAAAATAGATAAATATTAATAAGGGAAAAAATTTACATTTAGTGGTAAACTTATTATAGGAGGGTTCAGATATATTCCCATTATTATTCTTGGCAGTGACCTGAATAAACATAAATAATAAAGCCCAGTGTCAGAATTAATGTAATGGTCAACAATTTTAACACTGAATAATTGCTTGTGATTAAATGTCAGAAGAAATACCTTGACTTTATATGCTGTTAAATAGTTGAGGTCTTTAAAAACAAATTCACAAACTTTTTTTGTTTGCTCAGATAACGGAACACCTTCGAGTATTGCTGTGAAATCCCCCTTCTCCCCATTCCATTTGATAATTTCACAATTGATTTGGAAAGAATTATGTTTGAGTTCTGTGACTTTCATTTGTTCTTTTACAGTGGGCTCTATAAAAGAAAGAAGAGGAAAATTAGATATTCAGTTTTTAAACATGAAATTGCTTACAATTGAAGAGACTATAACATTGTATAAGACTTATTTACTTTGGTAATATGCACATTGGCATGATGAATATGTTGAACAGTTCTACATTCATGGCTGGGGTGTTATATATGAACATGTCCTTGTTTGTTTTATTATTTATTATACAGTGTTTATAGATTGATGGTATTTGATTTATGTTCAGAAAGTGAATCAGACAGAAATACTGAAACACTGAACCACAGTGTTTCTGTTTACATTTATAAGCTATATGGGTTTTTCTGTGTTTGAGATTACTGTGACACAATAATAGGCAATAAAGGTCACTGAACATGTTTCTATCTCTATTATTATATGGATAAGTATATGTTATAAATTTATTAACAACCATTTTGTGGTCCTTGTGGTGGCTTTGTCTTCATACTGTCATCAGTTTAGCCTGAATATGTTGTGGCTTGCTTAAAGATGCTATGAATTATGTGTTATTTTATTTATGCTATTAATAATGGCTAAAGATCCTCAAGGCTAAAGTTGATGTTGTTGTATTGCATACTGTATTAGTTATTATGCATTAATAACTACTTCAGAGGTAAAAATGTGAAAATCCTGTCTTATACTTACTTGAAGATATGGTCTTATTAGTAAAGGAAAAATTGCGGAAATTGTTATTTCCATAACTTGCTTTTAAAGTGCATTCATATGTAGTATAGGGTTCCAAATTTACAATATCACAGGAGTCCCTCGAACAGTGCACTAAAATGATAAAATTCATAATGAATAACTGATAAGTCATGACTAATTAACAACAGAATGAAAATGATCCATATGAAATGTACAGTGACAAACCTTTAGGCAGCTTATGGGAATTAAAAAGAGAAATATTTCCTACCTGATTTGGCTGTGTGATTAGTGCAGGTCGCATTCAAAGTGATATTATTGCTAATGTTGGGGCAGTGTTTGCTGGTAAAGTCCCAGCTTGCTCTGATATTGGAATTAGTTATGTTGTCAACAGAGCCATTTTTCATATCTATAACAGAAAGTGTTTGATTGGTACATGAAGAAAACTGCATTGTTTTAACTTCCTTTCTGGATTATATTAGTGATTATTATACCATTATACCATTTATTAATACTAGTGCAAACATAGTGTTTCATTTACAAATTTATAGATACGGTCAGATAAAAACTGCCTTTAGATTGGTCTCAGTGGAACATTGTTCCTGTTTCTGTTCTCTGTAGAGTTTTGCTCAACAACACTTTATTACGTACAAAACCAAAAGATACATGAAATGGGAACTGTATGTTTGATTTAAAGGAACATGTAGATGTAGAGAAAAGTGCAGTTTCAGCCTGGGCCAATTTTTGTGGCTCCTTGAAGAGTCAACTATGGTCTAGACCATTATATTTCAAACATATAATTATAAGTGTATATGCAGTGTTCTCAAAAGAAAACAAAACAAAACAAAACAAAACAAAAACAAAAAAAGTCTATGAAAAGCTGTATGCTCTGGAATCACTGCAGCCCTGACAAGGATCAAAGTAGTCACTAAAGCTGAATGCAACTGAAATGGAATAGCTCCTAGATTTGGTATATCTTCTATATGGCTCTTCCTGTAGAAATAGACATGTTACAAAAAAAAACCTTTAAGATTTGAAATTAAATATTAGATTTAGCATTAAGCTTTGCTATATATTAATTGATATAACTTTAAACATACAGCTTTATATTCAAGATTTACACTGAAATGTAAAACTATTATTTGTCAATAACTAATATATATATATATATATATATATATATATATATATATATATATATATAATTCTACAGTGTATAAGATTCAAACACTGCAGACTTAAAAAAGTCTTTTTCCACTGTGCCATTTCTCAACTCAACTCAGTAAAAGAGGGGATTACAAACCAGGTCTGTTGGATAAAGTAAAGCTAGTGTCATTAGAGTGAAGTTATTAGTGTGACATTCCTTTGTCAAAACACTGTCTCATGTTAGTATGTGGTGGTGGTGTAAGGCACAACATCTATTAAGATTGGTGATATTCAGATAAACTTACCACATTCAATCCTAACTGTTTTGGAGTCACTTGTAATAATTCCATTTTCAAAATGATATGTCCCAGTGCAATTATAATTTTGAAAAGGTTTCAAACTGTTTAGGTCTGTCACCCCTACAAAGAACAAAGATGACTTTTATCGTAAAATTCATTCTCATGTGTTACATCATGAAATATGAGTTTGTGACATGAAAATAAACAGCTGTACTTTTTAAACAGTGTAAGTAATTACAGCAGCTTCAGTGCTTACCAGTGCAGCTGTATGTGAGGTTGTTTGCACACTGTGTAGGCCGATTGGTCCAAGTAAATTTCGTGGGGAGTGCATGTATATAATCAAAAGTAGGCTTTACTGCAAGAGACACATATAGCAGTATATTTTCATATTTTCTTTCACATCATGTGTATGTGTTATTATTACAATAGATCCAAAAGTCACTAAAAAGAATTATTAATTATGAGCTATAAATATTCTTAACTGTACTGTGTATTATATATAGTATACAGTATATGCATTGTAATGTGTGTGTGTGTGTGTGTGTGTGTGTGTTTGTGTTAATCATGTAATTAGTGGAATATATACCTGGAGGAAATGTGAAAGATACAGATTTGCTGCAGGAGTTGTCTTCAAATTTCAGTTCATTGCTTTTGCAGGCGTTCTCCATAGTGATTTGAATACAATTTCCAGATGCCAAATTCCATATAGTATCAAAACACACTTGTTCAGTCAATGTGATGTCTACATCTGAGTCAACTGCAAAAAAATAATAAATAAAGTTGTTAAAAATATTTTAATGATGCAAAATAGCCACTCTAGTTAAGTAAAGAAGTGTACACATTCTGTACACAGAATTTTTATTTATATTAAATCTTTGGAACATATGGTAACTCAACTTACCTAATTCTCTAGTTTTAAAAGTGGTGTTTCCATTGGGGTTACAGGAAGGAGTTAAACTGACAGTATAAGTTTGGCAAGGCTTTAATGATTTATGTTTTATTTGGTATTTCCTCTTTCTCCCCAGGGGTATTGTAGTATTTTGATTGCCTTTGTCTGTCAATGTAATGGTGTAATCGTCTGTAACGTTGCCTGTAATTTCCACTTTCACTAAATCATTTGACTGGTAGATGCTGTAGGTGCCTGTAAAGAAATGTTTTCATGTACATAGTGAAGAAATATTCTGATCACAACTAAAAGAACTTTTGGTTTGGAACAGAAGGGTACTTACACTTGGGGCCTGTGGAGAAAAAAAAGAATGAGGAAATTAGGGTATTCATATTGAGATGAAATATAAAAGTAAAAAAAGTAAAAGTAAATATAAAGTGCAGGTGTGTGTGTGTGTGTGTTTGTGTGTGTGTGTGTGAGTGCGTCCGTGCGTGCGTGTGTGTGTGCGTGTGTGATCCAGCATTGTCTTGTTACCTGTTGTTGTGTGTGTGTGTGTGTGTGTGTGTGTGTGATCCAGCATTGTCGTGTTACCTGTTGTTGTGCTGGACGTGAGTGTGGGTGAGGTTGTGATCGTGGAGGAGGAGGTGGGTGAGGAGGTGCTTGAGTTTACATTTTCTGCAAATTGTCAACATTGTCAGTAGGTTGTAAATTACAGCAAAGTTCCTAATAGTACAAACTCCATGATACAAATAATAGGATTCATTTTTATGATGCTCTTAAAGCCAAGTTACACATGCTTCAGGGTTTAGAAATGTTTTTTAATCTAACTCTTTATAACAAAGTCTCAAGTAAGTATTTTATCCAAAATGGCATATTTTATTGAACATAATCAACTGTTATTAATACAGAATGTAGTAAACGTGTGTGTGTGTGTGTATATATATATATATATATATATATATATATATATATATATATATATATATATATATATATATATATATATATCTATAGTCGAGTCCTCACATAACCTCATTCATATCATTACCCAAAATTATAAGTATATTTATAGTATAATTATAAGTCATGTTTGATCGGTGTTGATTTTTGGTGGTGTTTGCGAGAGAGCCTATTGTTTGTTGTAAGAACAAGCAAAATACATGAGTATATGAGTATACTATACATTATGACTATATCACTATATGGTCAAAAATATGTGGACACCTGACAATTACACATAATATGGATTTGGCTTTCGTTTGTTGCTCTAGCAACCTTCATGCTTCTGAAAAAAAACTTTCTACACAATGCTGAAGTGTGTTCACAGGAGATTGTGTATCAATGTTCCAGTTCATCCAAAAGATATTCAGTAAGGTTGAGGTCTGGACTCTCTGCAGGACACTGGAGTTTCTCCACAACAAACTCATCAGGCCATGTGTTTATGGAGCGATTCTTTGTGTAAAGGGCTACAGTCATGCTGGAACAGGACCTTTCTCAAATGTCTTTGTATGATGTGGCAGCCACATTATCCTTCAATGAAAGGAATGAAATCCTAAAAAAATTTTCCTAAAAAAATTTTTTCTAAAAAAGCTTTTGTTGCTCCTAGATTCTTCCATTTCACAATAAACACATTTACATTTGACTGGGGCAGATGTAATACAGCAGAAATTTCAAGAACTGACTTGTGGCAAAGGTGAAACCAAAAAACTGCCACAAAACTGCCACAAGATTGCATGACTGTCAGCTTGATTTTTTTAACCTTTTAACAATGGGAGCAGATGCACATGAACTCTGTAAGAAAGAGGGAGAGGTATCCACATACTTTTGGCCATATAGTGAGTCTATAATCATTCCATAACCACACAGCGTCATGATCATCCTTCCCTATAACAGGAGGATATTACCTGGCTCTTCTGAACTTGTGTCTGTTTGGTTTTTACCCGTGGTGATTGTGAGTAAGCCTGACGTGTTATTGTCTGTTTCTAGAATAAGCAGAATACATGAGTATATATTTACAGCACGTAATGTACATTTATATATATCTATAATTACAGCAAAAACACTCATCACTTCCTGTCCTTCCCTAAACCAGGAAGTTATTACCTGTTTTATTCAAACTTGTGACTGTTTGGTTTTGACCCATGGTGCTTGTGGGTAAGCCTGACAGGGTATTGCCTGTTTCTAGATTAAGCAGAATACATGAATATATATTTACATGTATGTAATACAGAACATACCTCACATTTATATGTATCTATAATTACACCATAAACACTCATCACTTCCTGTCCTTCCCTATAACCCTATAACAGGAAGATTTTACCTGGCCCTTTTGGACTTGTGACTGTTTGGTTTTGACCCATGGTGCTTGTGGGTAAGCCTGATGTGGTATTGCCTGTTTCTAGAATAAGCAGAATACATGAATATATATTTACATGTATGTAATACAGAACATACATCTATAATCATTTCATAAACACTCATCACTTCCTGTCCTTCCCTAAACCAGGAAGTTATTACCTGTTTTATTCAAACTTGTGACTGTTTGGTTTTGACCCATGGTGCTTGTGAGTAAGCCTGACGTGGTATTGCCTGTTTCTAGAATAAGCAGAATACATGAATATATACTTACATGTATGTAATACAGAACATACATCTATAATCATTTCATAAACACTCATCACTTCCTGTCCTTCCCTAAACCAGGAAGTTATTACCTGTTTTATTCAAACTTGTGACTGTTTGGTTTTGACCCATGGTGTTTGTGAGTAAGCCTGACGTGGTATTGCCTGTTTCTAGATTAAGCAGAATACATGAATATATATTTACGTGTATGTAATACAGAACATACCTCACATTTATATGTATCTATAATTACACCATAAACACTCATCACTTCCTGTCCTTCCCTATAACAGGAAGATTTTACCTGGCCCTTTTGGACTTGTGTCTGTTTGGTTTTGACCCATGGTGCTTGTGGGTAAGCCTGACGTGGTATTGCCTGTTTCTAGAATAAGCAGAATACATGAATATATATTTACATGTATGTAATACAGAACATACATCTATAATCATTTCATAAACACTCATCACTTCCTGTCCTTCCCTAAACCAGGAAGTTATTACCTGTTTTATTCAAACTTGTGACTGTTTGGTTTTGACCCATGGTGTTTGTGAGTAAGCCTGACGTGGTATTGCCTGTTTCTAGATTAAGCAGAATACATGAATATATATTTACGTGTATGTAATACAGAACATACCTCACATTTATATGTATCTATAATTACACCATAAACACTCATCACTTCCTGTCCTTCCCTATAACAGGAAGATTTTACCTGGCCCTTTTGGACTTGTGTCTGTTTGGTTTTGACCCATGGTGCTTGTGAGTAAGCCTGACGTGGTATTGCCTGTTTCTAGAATAAGCAGAATACATGAATATATATTTGCATGTATGTAATACAGAACATACATCTATAATCATTTCATAAACACTCATCACTTCCTGTCCTTCCCTAAACCAGGAAGTTATTACCTGTTTTATTCAAACTTGTGACTGTTTGGTTTTGATCCATGGTGCTTGTGGGTAAGCCTGACGTGGTATTGCCTGTTTCTAGAATAAGCAGAATACATGAATATATATTTACATGTATGTAATACAGAACATACATCTATAATCATTTCATAAACACTCATCACTTCCTGTCCTTCCCTAAACCAGGAAGTTATTACCTGTTTTATTCAAACTTGTGACTGTTTGGTTTTGACCCATGGTGTTTGTGAGTAAGCCTGACGTGGTATTGCCTGTTTCTAGATTAAGCAGAATACATGAATATATATTTACGTGTATGTAATACAGAACATACCTCACATTTATATGTATCTATAATTACACCATAAACACTCATCACTTCCTGTCCTTCCCTATAACAGGAAGATTTTACCTGGCCCTTTTGGACTTGTGTCTGTTTGGTTTTGACCCATGGTGCTTGTGAGTAAGCCTGACGTGGTATTGCCTGTTTCTAGAATAAGCAGAATACATGAATATATATTTACATGTATGTAATACAGAACATACATCTATAATCATTTCATAAACACTCATCACTTCCTGTCCTTCCCTAAACCAGGAAGTTATTACCTGTTTTATTCAAACTTGTGACTGTTTGGTTTTGACCCATGGTGCTTGTGGGTAAGCCTGACGTGGTATTGCCTGTTTCTAGAATAAGCAGAATACATGAATATATATTTACATGTATGTAATACAGAACATACATCTATAATCATTTCATAAACACTCATCACTTCCTGTCCTTCCCTATAACAGGAAGTTATTACCTGGCCCTTTTGAACTTGTGTCTGTTTGGTTTTGATTCGTGGTGTTTGTGAGTAAGCCTGACGTGGTATTGCCTGTTTATAGAATAAGCAGAATACATGAGTATATATTAGACGTATGTAATACAGAACATACATCTATAATCATGCCGTAAACACTCATCACTTCCTGTCCTTCCCTATAACAGGAGGATATTACCTGTCCCTTTTGAACTTGTGTCTGTTTTTTGTTGAAGCAAGTAGGTGATTGTGAGTAAGCCTGACGTGGTATTGCCTGTTTCTAGAATAAGCAGAATACATGAGTATATATTTACATGTATGTAATACAGAACATACCTCACATTTATATGTATCTATAATTACACCATAAACACTCATCACTTCCTGTCCTTCACTAAACCAGGAAGTTATTACCTGTTTTATTCAAACTTGTGTTTGTTTGGTTTTGACCCGTGGTGTTTGTGGGTAAGCCTGATATGCTAATGCCTGTTTTTTCAGAATAAGCAGAATACATGAGTATATCAGCATGTACAACGAATATAAACAGTCTACACAACACTGTTAAAATGTGGAAAAAAAACCTACAGTATACTAAGGGTGCACAACCCTAAACTAATACTTTGTTGAAGCACCTTTTGCTTTTATATGCCATCTCTTGACGATTTTTTTCTGCTCTTTCTAGGAATGTTTAAGATAGCGAGGGCATCTCCAGTGCACAGCCCTCTTCAGGTCACCCCACAGATTTCTAGTTTTGGTGAAGCTATTCCTTTGTTTATTTGGATGTGAAATTTTTTTTTTCTTCAGCTTCCTAGAAGCTTCCTGTTGCCTGAAGGTTTTGTGCCAAAGTGAACTGGTATTTGGACTGGGATTTGCAATTCCCTCCACCTTGACCATAGCCTTAGTCCCAGCAAAGCAAAAAAGCAAAATAGAAGCAAAGCATGATGCTGCCACCAGCATGCTTCACCATGGCTATGATGTTCTTGTACTGATGTGTTGTGTTTTCTTTTCTTTCTTTTCTCTTCTTCTTTTTTTCATACCTTTTAGAATTCTTGTCAAACATTTCTACCTTGGTCTCATCAGACAATAGGACACTTTGCCACATGTTTTGGGTGACTGCATGTGTTTTGGCATGATCTGTATCTTTGTAGTTAGTTTTTTCTCAATAGTTTTTGAGGGACATCCTGTTCTTGTTACTCATGCCATATTTTCTTCAATTCTTGGCAGCCTTGACATTATTCTGTGGTACATCTAATGCCTTGGAAATTCTTTTGTATGCCTCTCCTTATCGATAACCTTTCAACGAGATCCTATTAGTGCTTCTGTGAGATCCTAGATTTTTTTTTCTGTGTCTCATGAAACATTTTTAAGGGTTAGCCTATAGAACTACTTAAATATTAAGATGGAAACAAAACTTCCTGATTAAATTCTTGTAGCGTGTAAGATACATAACAACCATATTGTGTGTTTTAGTTGTAGTTGCCCAGTAGACAAGAAGTTCAACAAACAAAAAACAAACAAAAAAACTCCTTACTGACTTCAGCATTTTCTTTTGGAAGCTATGTTTTAACTAAATGTGCTTTACAAAGTTTCAGCACACCTCAACCAAATTTTACTAGGTGGATTAATCAGCACACACTTTTATTCAGAATCAAGGAACAGGTTAATGGAAAGGAAACATTAACAAACTGGCATTCAGTACAACATGCATTTAGTTAGTGGCTTTAAAGATATTGGATATTGGATATATCTATAGCTAGCGATAGATAGATAGATAGATAGATAGATAGATAGATAGATAGATAGATAGATAGATAGATAGATAGATAGATAGATAGATAGATAGATAGATAGATAGATAGATAGATAGATAGATAGATAGATAGATATTGGAAAGACTCTAGCCAGACTGACTTACTGATTTCTTTGTCACTAGGATGATGTGCAACATTAGAATGATAAAACGGAGGAAGATAATGAATTTGTTTATTAAATCTATATCAATACATTTCACTAGCTAACTAGCATGTCATTCATGACTAGGTTCTGTTATATTTGCTACATTTTAAGTCTATTTAATGGATTCAGAGCAACCATAATAAAACATTTGCATAACATTTCACATTTTTGATGGTTATTGTGCATGTAAAGCAATACAGTGAGTCATATAAGTATTAGAAAACAGAGAGAGAGAGAGAGAGAGATTGTTACCTGGATCAGCTGATCCACTGGATTGTCCTGAAGAAACTGTGGTCAGAAAAGCAAAATATATGAGACTTGGCACTTTGTTGAAGTTTTATGGAGCATTTGGAATGTGCACAGTGTAATAATAATGTAAATGCATCAGGGTGTTAAAAATATAGTTGGTCTCTTCCAGGAGATGTACTCTAAGCTCTAAAATTAGCCTGTATATCTGGATAAAATGAGATCAGCTTGTCATGTGGAGGTGCAGGACATGCTGATGTGAGGTGTTGAGGCAGCTGAAAATCGACCTAATTTACTTATTTAATAAGTATCATGTAAAGGTAAAATAACCCTTTCATGCATAGTGTTCACACTCCTGAACAGTCAGTTAATTTAAACCTGAATATTGGACACTTCATGGACACAATTTCGACACTTTATTGTATTTTCCAATCAGTTTACTTATATTCTATCCATTTTCTAACATTTGATATTTAAACAGAATCCAAATTTTTATTCTGACAGATTTGTAGCTATAATAAGATAGAAGGAATAAGCAAATTTATCACTTCAGTTTCTATTCTGCGTCATGCTTCAGGATTCATTAAGGTATCTGCTGCCACTAGCTGTGTTATTCATGTTAAATGTTATATTAATGAAAGGTAGGCTGAATTCTCTTAAAAGGATCTCTGATTACTAAATAAAGTACAAAATATGGTTCCAGTTTTCACATTTCCTTCTGTAAAGGTAGTCTAGGAGATTGTAATAATCTGTTTTTCTTAATTATTGACAAACTGCATATTTAACAGTAAAGGTATCTGAGGTAAGAGAAGATTAGAGAACCTGCTGTAATTGCATGTTTACTGTCTCATCATCATCGTAAGCTTGAATCCTGACAATGCCATACACATGGCCATGAGCCAAAATTGACCATGCTCTCTGGAAAGGAGGGATGGCTTATCTCTCTCCTGTCAATCACAGACACACTGGCCAATCCTGTGTCTGTGAGCTCATGAATGTGAAAGATAGCACTTTACTACAAGTGAACAGCAGTTCAAAAAGATGCGGTTGTCTGCCTTCATGTATCTCAGAGGAAGCACATGTTAGGTTTCTGCTATAATAAAAGAGAACTGTCTGGTGGGCTGGAACAGGCAGGTGACCAAATGAAGGAGAAATTCTTAATAACTCTGTGGTCACCAGGGTCTGGGTTATTGAGATTGAAGGTGCAGGTGGAATATTGACTGAAGGTGAGAGTTTGAGAAAGCTTTTGCTGAGTGCAAGACTGATCAGAGTGTGTGGTGATGATGATGATGATGATGATGATGATGATGAGATGACCCTGTGTTACCTTGACTGGAATTTGTGGGGGTTGCTGGAGATTGGGTTGAGTTTTGCATGGTAGTTTGCGTGTTAGGTTGCCCCTGACCTGTGTGACAAATTCATTTCATTATCCACATAACCAGAAGAACTTTGTTTCTCTTTACAGTTACAACACAAAGCAATGCTGCAAGAAACACTGAAACATTTATGCAGTAATAGTAATATGAAGCTTTGATCAAATTCTGTGGACAAAAATATTGTACATAGTTACATATGACAGCATTTTAGATTCATAGTTTTGATACTTTGTGTCATAGGAAGTAATGTGGAAGTAGTAGAAGAAGTAACGTGTGTGTGTGTGCACATGAAGGTGTGTGTGTGTGTGTGTGTGTGTGTGTGTGTGTGTGTGGGTGTGTGTTATACCTGCTGTATACATGTTACACGACCATATTCCTGTCCAGTTCATACAAATTATCAAATGGAGGTGCATCACTGAGAGTAGCTTATGTATACTGCGGCCTGGTTGCTATAGCAACGCAGAGTGCACAAAAGCTATTTCAGTTTTTTAACCACAGCTTCCTGTGTGCTCTAAAACCTTACTCCCCTTTCCCCAGACGAGAACACTTTGCTTTCTTCTTTTGTTCTGCTTTATCTGCTTTAAAAGTTTATATGTGCCACAGGGTGTGTAATGTGTATTTTAGGAATTACAGTAAATTAATTCATTATCTTTATTACTAATAGAAGTAATGGAAAGGAATACTCAAGAAAAGCAGAAATGTTGTTCTGGATATACAAACTGCACTGTCACTGATCACTGATCAAACCCACACTGTGTTTATAAAGGAAAAGTCACAGTATTGCATATAGAGCATAAAGTAGAGAGTATAGAGTGCAGTGTATAGTATAGTGTACAGAAACAATAAAGCAGAACTAGGATTTGCAAGAACGCCTTTTGACAGTCTCTTTCTCTTTTCCGGATGTGGCTTTGCTCAACTCACTTCACAGCTTAAACTGCACATATACTGCCAACACATTTTTCTGACGTTCCACCCACTTAATGGAACATCATTTCTGAAACTTACTTCGTCTCATTACTTCAACCTGCTTTGGTCTAATAAATAAATGATGGCATATATTTAATAACTGATCAGAAATAAGTCTTTTCTCAGGTCTGAAATGACAGTCTGTGCTATAAATGACATCCACAAAAATGTTGTGAGAATCTTCTTAATCATAACAACATAATAATATAATAATAAAAATAAAATAAAATCTGATTGTAATGTTGTTCAAACAAAAGGTTTGCTCGAGGGAAGGAGTTTCAGCCATTTTGAAAAAGTTCAGCCATGTTGAAAAAGGGGCATTCACGAGCCTGTGGCTTTCCAATTTATTTACAGAACTTTAATAATTGCGTAAATGAATCATTTCATAATTATAAAAAATAAAACACATTTAGCAAAGCTTATTCACAAGTGTTTGATAGGAACCATGGACACACTGATAAAGCAAATTATCATTTAACGTTAATAATTAAATAAATAGAAATGAATAAATAAAACAAAGCATTCGTTGTTTAATTGTAAAAGGATAAAAAAAATCATATTAGACTAATGCTAATGCAGGATATTCTGAAATAGATTTAGAACTAGAACATTATTCTATTTGTCCACATTGAGCTCAGCGGATGTGGTTTATTAATGTAAAACTGATTAGTTGATTAAATGGATCAAATGCAACATGGCTAAATGAAAAGATTGTATAATTTTATTAAAATAATAATAAAAACGAAGAAATTAGCTAGCATGTTACATAACGCTACTTCTACAACACTGAGGTGCACATCACAGCAAGAAAAGCTGAATTCCTTATAAGATGATCTAATGCTTTTCCCTGCTGTAAAATACAGTACATAACATTACAGCAAAAAACAAATAACTAAAATTTACTGCTTCCTCATTATTATTATTATTATTATTATTATTATTATTATTATTATTATTATTATTATTATTATTATTATTATCATTATTATTATTATCATTATTATTATTATTATTATTATTATTAGATGGTGATCGCACTGTGGTTGGAGTTTGTCTGAATATAATGTCCATTTTTAACCTTCTATACTAAGAGCAATATCCGATTTTTTACGTAACGTTTCCATAACTGAATGCACAAAGTGTGTGACTCTGTCCTCTTCCTCATTTCTACACTGCCCGCACATGAATGTACATGACCTGTCCATTATGTACAAAATCTTCTTTTAACACACACTTGTGTGCAGCAAGTTAAAGGTGAATAAAGAGCAGGATAAACCGTGGATAGATGATTGGTGCTTGGGAAAGGTGTCCTGCATTTACCATTTTATATTCAAAAAGTATATCCAAAAGACATTCTTGATTCATAAATCCAGAGTTAAGTTCCTAAGTCAAGGACGATTCTGAATATTATACATTAACACAAATCATTTATAAATAATATCGTAGTTCAAATCATGCACTGCATATTATTGTAACAACTTATAATAAAGTGTATATGTTGAGGAAAGTTTTAAAATAACATTATAGTTCTTGTGAAATGTGGTATAGCTGTAAGAGTCTTATCAGGGCTGTACACATGATGCACTGTTCAGCTTTAATGACCATTCTGGCATGTGGCTTTAACGCTCCACTTCCTAAACACTAGACATCATAGACAACAGCTTCAGTGCTTCATATATTTGCTACACATCTTACAGATGAATGGTATTAGGGGTTACAAAGTTGTCTACTTTTTTATTTCACAGAATTTTTTTTTTTTTTTTTTTAGCAGTGTCAACTACTGAGCTTGCGATTTATAGGAAGAGACAGAAAGTGTGAATGAGGAAGTGGCCTTAGGCCTGTGCAGAGAGGCCATATTTCAGAAGCAGACTGTATTGTGAAAATACACCCAAAAGGAAGCATAGCTGAGCTCAAACCCCAACGGGGACATGCTCAACACCAAAAACATACAAGTCCTTAAAGGAGTTTCAAAGCAGAACATGCTGTTATTCAGAGTGAGCATGTAAGATCAGGCCAAGACGCTACACACACTTACACACCGATCAAGCAGCCATTAAGCATCAATCAGACTGTTTCAACCAGAGCCTCAGTGGACACACCCAAAAAAATATACACATCTTATCGGTTCTCAGCAACAAACACAGATCTCTCTTTCTCTCTCTCTCTCTCTCTCTCTCTCTCACACACACACACACACTCATCAAATTGAAATCTTCATCAGGATATCAAATGTTTTCTGATCTAGCAACACGACACGAGGCATCAAGGAAGAGCGTTTAAGTCCAACATCATCTATCTTCCTGATTTATCACCATACTATATCAATTCATATTTACACTATTCATTATTTCTTACTATAATTATGCAAATGTTACATTTATTCAGTCCAAAGGGTGCCATGAATTGGAAAATTAAAGGCCTCATTCAGTTACACTTTCATTCTCAAGAACTCATTTACGATCCCATTTTACAGACAGACAGATCACAAGAAAAAGAAGAAGAAGAAACCATTCGCTATTATGTGAAAGTCACGCCATAACCGACATTCAACAAAATGTTAAATATTTTTGTACATAATAATAATAAATAAAATTTTAAATAAAAAATAAATAATAAACAAAGTGGCACACAGGAAAGAACAGTTCAGAAAGATCACCATGTCACAATTTAGCCTGAAAATAACTTTCTGAGGAAAACAATTAAAACTGCTAGGGAAAAGTTTTCTACTCACATAACGCTAATCCTGCCAGGACCAGGAGTAAAAACCTTGGTCCAGGGAAGTTTGCCATAATGGAGAGTAAAAGGCCTCTTCTAAGACACCATAAGTCCTGTTGGAAACAAATGTTCAGTTAAAACGTGCAACAACTGATTCTGTTTTAAAACTTGCGTATTTTTGCTCTAATTTTTATTTCCATGTTCATTTTAACGATTATTTTTTTTACTTACTCTTTCTTTTGTTTTATCTAATCAGTCGTCACAGTTTCCTGTGTGTGTTCAGCCCTGGCGTCTTCAAGCTTGCGCTAGGCTTGACAGACAGAGCGATGTCAGGAACACTCTCACCTTCAGCAATGCACTAAGGGCGTCTTAACAGGAAGTTGTATTTTCAGCTACGCCACAATCTCTCTTGCTCTGCCTCATTTGTTGAAGCTAAGAAAGAAGGCTGTCAAAACATCATGTTTATACATCCTCATGTCCACTATCCACAGTGAATTCCCTTCTATTATTTTACTGAAATTCTAAAAATTCTAAAAATCGTCAAAAATTTGAATATCTTGAGCATGAGAACTTTGTATTATTGCTGAAGTGAATAAAACAATTTATATGCTTATTAAAGCTTTTTGAGTGGAAGATGAATTAGAGCTGCTAAAGTCCTAATGCTTATGCTTTATTTGCCTTATTATATGGTACATATTTATAACCATTTGGAATATGATGACCACTGAGTATCTGAATATAACACAAAGCTGTTGAGAGAGCAGACGGCTGAAGCTTAGCACCATTAACTAACTAACGTTGTTCTTTTCTTTCTAATAGGACTGGTTAGCTAGTCAGCTTATTTGTTCTTAAACTCCTTATCGGAACAATGAGTATTGGGAGTTTATCATTAGCTACTTTACTTATCTTTACTTAATGGTTACTAAACCATTTACACTGTTACTTAATCAAAAACAGCAACTAGTCTGCAGTGTAAGTGTTAGTAGCAGTGATTCAGAAATCCTTCTATCACCATTTTCCTGGGTTTTTTTTTATTTTTTTATTTTTTTTAATGTAAGCCTTGCTAAGTACATAGGCAAGGCTAGTCAATTTTAGGGGTCAGACTAATGGAATTAAAAAGCAAGCTTTCTAATCAAACACCCACCATCTCATACAAGGGGATGTACATAGAAGAAAAAACATGATGTTAACTATCAAATAATTCCTCAAGTCAATTTATCAGCTCTCAGCTGTTTATTTACTTATAGATAGAGTATACGTGACGCTCCTTCAAGGACATTGATGTACAAATTCTTCAATTCTGGCTTTTAATTCAAAGCGGGTTGTAACAAAGTATGAATGAAGATGAAGGATCAACATCCTCAAACCTACAGCATCATCCTGACATGGTGGGGATTTTGTCATCAAGTGAACTGAAGACACTTCTCATCAGGACCAGACTAATCACCAAGATCCTTCACAGAGGGTATTCCTTTATTTTCTAATGATGTATATAGATACTAATTATATATTTATGAATATCATGGAATATATAATACAGTATATACATTATATAAACACATACCTGGTTTAGTGTAATGCAAACTAAATGGTGTTAATGAAATGATATAAAAACCACTGCTACTGTAAATTAAAGGTATTTAGCCTAAACATGAATTATTATCTTACCACCATTCACTTAACATGGGTATTGCAGTGAAAGATACAAACTCTTTACAGGAAATTGATTTCCAACAACAAATAGCAAATGACCTGGTATTCAGAAGAACAAGCTAGATATAAATGGTTAAAAAAATGGTTAACCTAACATGCGTTCCTCTAGATATCAGCATAGAGCTGTATAATAATAATAATAATAATAATAATAATAATAATAATAATAAATAAAATAATAAATAAAATAATAATAAATAAAATAATACATTTATTCAGACTCTCTCTCTCTCCAATGTCATGTGATTGTATGACGTAATATAATTCAGATTATTCAGCTTATTCCCAATGATCTAAACATCTCAGTAATTTCTCTGGTATCACTGCAGCAGGATTTCAGACACTGGGTGTCCTAGATGAAGGATTGTGCACAAGTCTCATGAACACAGCTCATTATTTAGTCCCTTGTAAAATGTTCTGCAAGATACCACTTCCTCACTCGTTTTTTTTTTCTCTCTCCTCTTTTTGGTTTCCCGCCTTGTATGAGGAAGTCACAAAAAGCAGATTCATATGAGAACTCACAACTACACCATCTTAGCTTCAAGATACAACTATAGAATTTCCGTCTCTTAAACTTCCATAAACTACACTGTTTCTAACAGTTTATTTTAGTTTTTAACATTTTTTACAACGTACAGATGTCTCAGATTTAGCAGTTATTTGCAGAACAGGGTGACATATGAGCTCATCATTTTCAACTGGCTCCAGGTTGTGAAACGGTTCCTGTTCTTTTATTACCTACAATCTCTCACACAAGATATTACAGTGACTAACATCCGCTGTGATTAATATGTACTTGTGTGATTTTGTCAATACAATTTGCTGAAAATATATGAGCTAAATATACCGTGAGTGGACATCTGCAGAAAAAGGAACTTTGTAAAAATAAAACACAGCAGGTCAAACCATTATATGAAAATAACCATGGTGTGCTGTGATGTGACCCAACATTGATTATTTCCCAATAGCTGCATGTCCTGAAGTATTTTAATCCTCTTGTAAAACAAGTGCACCTTTTGTATGTTTACAGTAATAATGAAACAAGTTACTTCCTGTTAGCATGTGTATCAGCTATACAATCATTTCCACACCAGCCTCCTTCCTTTCTCTTTGTTGTCGTTTTGAAGACTTTAACTTAAGGCATCTTTTATCTTGGGCTGCTACAAATCACTGGAGACTCCTTCCAAAATTACTAGATGAAAAATCTCCTCACCTTCCAACAATTACACACTTTTCTAAATCAGTGTATGTGGAGCATGTGACATTTAAGTCCCTGTTTAAGATGTAAATAGAGATATTGGTGCAATGTCACACAGATCTGTTCCAGCCAGCTTGATGAAACTGCTGAATGAAAGCATTAGCATGGTGTACTTTGTGTATGTGATGACCTCTAATGCCTTGCTGATGAGATCGAGTGTTTACAGCATTAAAGGTTTATGCAAATTTCATAGACTGTTTGAACAGTAGATCAAGGAATATGAATCAGTCACTGATACACACAAACACCACGCAGGAGTTTTACTTTGTGTGAGTACAGACTGAATTCAGATTGTAGTGGTTACACCATTATCATTATGCTACACTACATGATCAGAAGTCTGTGGACATCTTTTCTTTCCCAATCTATTACCACAATGCACATAGTTATATAGAATTGCTTCTGTATGTTCTAGCATTAAAATTTTCCTTCACTGGAACTAAGAGTCTCAAACACTGTTCCAGCATTACAATGCCCCTGTACACAAAGCACAGAGCTCCATGAAGACATGTTGAGGTGCGTTAAGGTTGGAGAGAAAGAACTCGAGTGTCCTGCACAGACCAGACGTCTTCAATTTTACAACATCAGTGTCTGATCTCACTAATGCTCTTGTAGCTGAATGAACAGACTTACAGCCATGCTCCAACATCTAGTGGAAAACCTTCCCAGAAGAGTGGAGCTTATTATAACAGAATTGAGGGAAATAATCTGGAATGAAATGGTTGTATGTTGTGTACACTATGATAGTAATGTCATTTGAAGTTCTTCAAAACACAATCAATACAATTTAGTCAAATTATTAGTTAATAATATGTAGTTTAGGGTGCAGTCATGAGAACTTGCTTGTCACAACCATCAGATTAATCTGCACAGCGGAGAAGAAAACACTGTGGCACACTGGAGAATGTCATTTCATGAGTAGCTTGCAACTGTTTTCACACTACAGGGTAAATGTCTTACACCCAGCAGCTTGAAAAGACATCATCTGATCTCTTTTACCAGCTCTGTCTTTCTTTAGGCTATTCTTTACATCTCTATTTTCTTTATATTTCTAAGACATTAGAAATACTACTAAGCATAACAAGGGCCATAATAAATTTACATATGTGCACTCTTCACCCACACACGGAAGAGTTACAAAGAAAAAAAGGATCAAAATCATCTTAAAAATGTCACTTTCATAAGAGCAAGATGTTTGTGCAGAGAGTAATACACCCTTCCTGAGAGCTTCACACAATGCGCATATGAACTGTTTCAATAAAACTATAAATGGCATCGTGCTTTGTGGTCAGATGAAACCAAAATCGAGCATGTTTAAAGGAATCTGCACAAAACTGCTACCCCACTGAAAACTATGGAGGTGGATCAGTGACGCTTTAGGGCTGTTCGTTTTGCTTGGTGGTTTGTGAATAATGTCATCATGAGTTCCCCTAAATACTATAGGATATTGCCTTGGCTTTTAACAAAACAATCATACCTCATTAGAAATAGTTACAGAATCAAACAGACAAACTCATTTTGCAGTGACCATCTTTAGATTTCAACCTGTGGTCAGAACCAAACAGAAGTGTACATGCACAAAGCAGAAAATATAAAATAAAGGGTATTAAAATGAAGCAGTGGACAAAACTCCGTCTACGAGACTCTGTAATTATAATCATTTAGACATTTAGGGTTCTGATCATTTTTTGTGTGGAAAAAATACACTATATAAAAATATAAATTTTGGGTTTAAGAGAAAACTTTTCTAACGTATGTCACTGTGTGTTGTATTATTGCATTTTAATACTTCTTGTTTTATATTTTGTTTAATTCATTCATTCAGGGATTGTAGCATGTAGCCCATTGATGTGTAAACTTTCTCAGCTTTTCATGACATATGAGTCGATTTAGTGGGCTCTAAAACATCTCCTCTTCTCTGCATGCACACAGGCTCAAGTACACAGAGGAGATACTGCAAATAAGTTGCATGCGAATGTTTTTCTGTGAAACTGAGTTGCTGTAGTCTTTGTTTCTGTAATTGAAAGACAACAGATAAAGATTTGGTTGTTTTAGAAATCAGGAGTTCATATCACTGCCTGGTTGTCAGATAACTTCTTATCTTTAGCTTCCTCCTGTTACAAAGGCTAGAAGGTCATGTCAAGATCCGTACTGTTCAGCTCAGGGTTTGAATATATGGACTGCATGGTACACTATATGACCAAATGACTGTATATGTAAATGGAAATGTTTAACAAGCACATCTGGATGTGATGGTCAGGGGTGCATAAACCTTTTGGCTGTAGGTTTCTAATCTAAAGACTAAGTGTACAACACTAAAAGCTGTCATTATAATAAGTAGATTTTCAGTAAATGTGTTGATTAAGTAAATTTGTCCTGTGTGCTTTTGGGGAAAAAATGGATTCCTCAAGACTTCTTTGAGCTGTTAATTCTCACTGAAAGAGATATTCAATCCTGTAAACTTTGACATACCTTTACAGGATCCTTCAGATGGACAAACAAAGACAAAGGGCCATTAGAATGACTCAGTTTTGTAAGAATATACAGTTAGCAGTGTGTGTAAATACTGTTCTTCATAATTTTAGCACCTACAATGGATCTAAGCATTAATAAAGCTAATTTCAAAACAAAATAAATAAATAAAATAAAAATTAAAATAAAACAAATTTTCATGACTGGTCATAGCAATGATATATTTAAAAGCATGCTGTGATGTGTTGGTTGAAGCAACTCAACTTCACATATATGTGTCAAAAGCTTCTGCAGTGCCCCTGCTCTCACTGAGACAGTGTAGGCTGCACTGCTGTGCTTGCTTCAACAAACTGGTTTCATTCTACAAAATGCACCAAGTTGCAGGAAGTGAATTCAGAGCTCTTTATAGTGCAGCAATGAGGAGAAACTAGTAACATAACAAGAGACATAGAACAGCTCTGTAGATGTGAGCTCCTCTTTGAGTGAACAGGTGCTGTACTTTTTTCACAGCAAAGCACACACACATACACACACACACACACACACACACAGAAGCTCATATGATATCCTGTCAAGATTAATAATGAATGTTCCTTTATGTCTGATTAGATACATGGTGATAGTGAAATTGTAAGTGGGACATGACAATGCTGGACTGTTATAACTATTACTTTTGCACCATTAAGCAACTTAATAAATTAAAGTCATTGGAACACCAACGTTACAGTCATGTGACTCTAATTAATCTGCACAGCGGAGAAGAAAGCAGCGTGACACACTGCAGAATGTTGTTTCATAAGAAGCTTGCAACTGTTTTCACACTACAGGGTCATCTGACATCATCTGATCTCTTCTACCATCTTTGTCTTTCTTTAGCCTTTTCTTTACATTTCTATTTTCTTTATATTTCTAAGACATTAGAAATACTACTAAGCATAACAAGGGCCATAATAAATTTTGAAAATGAACAATTTAAAGAACACTTCCCAGGTATTTGATTCACCCACACAGGGAAGAGTTACAAAGAAAAAAGGATCAAAATCATCTTAAAAATGTCACTTTCATAAGAGCAAGATGTTTGTGCAGAGAGTAATACATCCTTCCTGCGAGCTTCACACAATGTCTAAAACATTAGAAATACTACTAAGCATAACAAGGGCTTGTTGTAGACTTGTAGTTAACAGTCACAGTCACGTAGCTAGTGTTTGCGGTCTGTATGTCACCTCCATCATATTTTGCATCTTCACTTATTTAAATCTCTCTACTGATTTTTTCCTATCCACTTTCCTTACATGGTGTGATTTCCTTGTTGTCATGGTTATTAACATCACCTGTTTCTCATTAGCCCTGGTTTCTCTGTGAATTTATACCCTTTATTGTCTCTAGGTGTTAGTAGTGTATGTGAACCTGCTGGAATTCTGAGTTTTGTGCTTTTTTATGGCTTTTGACTCCAGACTTCTTTGGATTTCCATCCTAAACATTTTGAGGTGCATATGTACATGTTACAAAATGCTTTGCGCTTTAGGATACAGCGTCAAGATGGAAGGCAATGGCAGCATGTGACTTTTCAGATGATTTTGTCTTATCATCTGATGCTCCAAAAGCTGTGTAGCACCTGCAAGCAGCTACAACTACCAGCAAGGAAGTCAGGTCCAGCCCAGTGGGTTGACCCTTGCTTCTCACACAATGGAATTTCCCTGGTCATGCTCACTGAACACATCTGCCGTATGACAGCTTGGTTTATGTCCATCACACATCCCTTTTTCATACATTATGCTCACACAGTTGTAGCTACATAAAGTGCAGAAATAGGCCTGTTCATTAACTGGGCAAACAGGACTGGGACTGCAAAAGGGTGTGTTTCTTTGTTGGGTTATGATTTTTTATTGTTTTTTGGTAAAGGTACAAGCCTCTGCAGGCTGACATGTGGCCTGTCCAGGTTTCCATACTGTAGAAGGTTCTTGGATGCTGTATTTTGGCCTTTGATCCTTTCGTTCTTGTGTCTGAGTTTGTGGTTGTGTCCCTCGAGATCCTGCTCTTCTGCCTCACCCAGTCTGCGCCAACCAGGCCATCAGGAGCTCTATTTCCAGTCCTGAAGCAGACACAGTGAGATGCTGGGTGCCTGTATGATTTCCCCTGCTTGCCAACATACACATTTTTAAACGTGTCACTGACCTTGTATCAATCCTTGACTTGTTGGCCTTTTGGAAACCTGTCCCAGTTCCAGAGATGAAGCTGCAACCCTGTTGTCTACAACTTACCCCAGATGTGTACATGAATATTTTATTACAGACACATTAAAAGGTACAATAGTAATTTGCTTATTCCTTACCTGTACAATCCACTCCAGAATGCAGGAGGTGAGTTTAAAGAGTAAAACAAATCATTAAAATATCAAACCCAAGAGTTTAGAGACTGAATCTTACAGCAATAACAACAACGAAAACACTAGTCTCATGTAACGCACCTTAAAATGTAGCGTAACATTTTCTTCACTAAGGAGGACACAATCATGAATCAAGGAAAGAAAAGGAAGCGACAATGACTATTTATTTACAAAAAGGTATAAAGCCTTTTCACGACTGTGCGCTTTTCTGAGCACAGCGGAGGCTAACCAACTTCTTTACTTCAAAACTGAATTTCCACAGATGTTCCTGCAGCTCCAGACCTCCAGCAGACGTTGCCATGTCCTAAGAGGGCTCTGTCACATCTGCCCTTACTCTGTGCTTTTGTTACCCTGCATAATCTGTACACCGCCTGCCATGTTGTCCCCTTGACTTTACTCACATGGTCATGATGGTTCATTAGTCCCACCTATTTCTCATTAACCCTTGTTAGTTTGTGCACTATTCCACCTTCCGTATGAGTTTCCCTGAAAGACAGTGAAGGTCTTTAGTCCTTTATTATTTATACCTTATTATATTATTATACCTTATTATTATTATTATTATTATTATTATTACAGTCACTCCATCACTCCACCTGAAAGCAAAATTTAGTTTAATGAAATATGAATGAAATGTAGTAACTGATGTGTATAAAAGCGCCTTCTCTTTATTCTTAGTCTACTTTCTCACAGGCTACTCAACAGCTGTTCCATGATTAATATTATAAATCTAAACAATATCATTTATTTTTATAGGAACATGGACAATAGCATTTTATATCATTATCTTAATCTAATGTAGGCTAATATCATTATGAGCTGATATGCTAAAGAATGCAGACAACCAACTTCCTGTTAAACCAGCAACATTAGTGACACTTTATCAAAGATTGAGAAGTTCTGAACCGAGAAATCCTATTCATCATCATCTTCACTCTTCACTCAACACAGTTCACACTAACACTCATTATAATGGTTTCATGAGATCACTTAAGTCTTAACACCTTTTTAACAGCTAACATCAGAGTGTGTGGAAGTGCCTTACCCTGACAGCTGGACAGCTGTTTACAAGCTCAACTGATTAGCCTCATGTCAATTCCTCTATGACATATAACTATCCAACAACTTGATCAAAGCCTGATGTTCACCATGTCAGTCACTCTCTCTAAATTCACAATGTTTTCACTTGTGTTTTGGTTAAAGCTCCTTGTCTTCTTAACACTTTTTCTGTTTGCACATGGGTACAGAACACCTTAAATAATCACTTCTGTGTCATTTTGGTGAAATCTATTTAAGTTTTCCTAAAGCAGTGTGCTGGAAAAACCCAAAATTTCATCATGCCATCATCTGGCTGTTTGCCAGGATTCATCTACAGCAAAATACAACAGGCAAGATCCTAAATAACTGAAATGAAGGAAAACTTAATTATTTTATAAAAAGCCATAAATCCACAGTACACAGTAAATTCCATGGCTGCAGGCATGCACTGTGGGTTAGTATGCAAAATCCTTCAAAGGAACAAAAAAGATCCCTGAGGAAGCAGATTTTACTGGGAAATTTCAGAAAATAATACTTTCACAAACTTCTAATTTTTGCCCTTTCTTCTGCTTTACAGTAATTTGGTGACAGCAGCCCCACCCTGCCCCTGCACCATTTGCATGTGGTGTCTTTTGTGTGGTGCTGTTAGAGGCAGCCATCATTTGCAAGAAGAGAAACAGTGACATCATTGGCTGATGTGAGAGTTTCACTTCCTTCTGCAGCTCACCAGCTCTGTAAAAGAACAATGTTCCTGTCTATGTGTGCTTGCTTATAACTTAAGCCCTACAGTTCTAGTACATGGCATTTCTCATGTAAAAGAGAAGTGAGTTGTATATGATAGAGACTGAACCAGGACAGAAAATGATTTACAACAGAGAATGAGCTCTGCATTGGTCTGGGCTGTGTTCCATTTCTGTTTCTAACACACCCTGGTCACTGTTCCCTTTCCATTTTTCCATGTGGGAATCCCCAAATGTCATCTAACGGTTCATTCAAATGCCTTATTCGCTCCACTGAAGTTTGCTAAATGACAAGTTAGAGACCTGAAGCATCGAGTCAAAATGCTGAGAAGAACATACATTTAAATCTGATGAACAACAACACCAAAAAACAAAACCTAAGACTTTTACACCTTTATTAGCTTCATTACACTCTCTTTCTACTTAGCAAGTGATAATGATTAGCTGGAAGGAAACAGACAGTCGATCCAGCTTGCTTTCAACCTCCTGAAAATGCTTCATTACACCCCAATCCCCTCATTCCTCTGTGTTCAGTGAGTTAAAAGCAGATATGAAACAGAAGTCAGGTTCAGATTGTGTTTGAGGCAAAATGATGCACTTCACCACTGGATGGCAGTCTGCAACCATTTCTACACTAAACGTCTCTGACTCCAGGCGTTTAGGATTTCTGTCCTTTTTCCTGGTTTGTTGCATTTGTCTTTGGGGGGTGGGGGGTGGGTTTGCTTCAGAATGGTGAAGTAAATTCCTGAGTAATACACACACACACACACACACACACACACAAAATAGACACAGCCTATGAATAAAATTTTCTTATTTAATTTAAGACATCTTAAACAGACCCTATTTCTGCATCCTCCTATGCTTTCAGTCTTACCTAGATATATTAAGGGCCATTGTGTGCAATATTAGAAGGGAGGAATTGTATAACGTCAGATGATATAAGCTACGAAAGATTTCCATGACTAACAGTACATCCGCGTGCATTCCACTTCCTGCCGCAGAGTTGGACTAGCAATGGAGGTTGCCATGACACTGGCTTACAGACTGGTGGCAAATTAACGTAACAAACACATGTCATTGTGCACCAGCAGAAAGGGGGAATGAAGCAGCATAGCAGTCTGCCAGAACCTGGAAACCAAGGACACCTGTTCAAAAGCTTTGCTTTGAAATATATCCTCGCTGCGGTGTGTGACAAAAAACTACAGCTTGCAATTAAAATTCCAGATCAAGGGATACAAGGATGCAAGCCATTCATTTGACAGCAACCAGACCAGGTCCATTTCATGTGTAGCTCATAGTGAACATACCTCCTGAACAGAGCTGACCGCTGCCAGGTGTCCTGCTGTCAATAACACTACAGAGGTGGAGGAGAACAATGGAAGAGACACATACATAATGAGAGAGAAATATGAGGAGGCCAAGCATCAGAAGGCATGGAGTCTGATTTCTCATTTCAATAATGCACACACTCCTTACACTCTTTTCACAGGTTTCACTATAATTTTGCCAGACAAACAGCAGACCACAGATAGTGTAGCGTGCTCCGCCGAGACACATGTCCATCACCTATCCATCAGCTGGTCCAGGTTATTCCTTCACTTCTTTCCAGCGTATACCATCGTCTTCAACCTGATGTGCTGTTCATGACAAATATTTCATATCTCTTTTATATTTCAGCTATATATTTCATATTTCTTATAATCCATATTTCATACGTGTAGCTATGGCATCAGGTCATGAACACTAAGGCAACTCGGTCATGTGATGCCTACACTATGGTATATTAAATCAGCTTTTACTTATTCACTATGAAATCTTTAGTCAGGCTCAGTCAGGCATCTCGACTTCATCAGCAGCTGTGTCATTACTAAAGGCTAGTTTACATTAAAAGTTGTGTTCACATTGACTGCAACACTAAAATCTACCTTTTGCTATAAAAGATTTGAGGCAGCGTCTCGGCCTGTGCTGCCTCGACCACAGCAGACAAACGGAGCAATTTAAAGAGGAGGTGCTATTGTTCAGTGTGTCTACGTAAGCTCCCTAGACTCTCCTCGGGGATTTGGAAAGAGTCTGCGCATCAAGTGATGTAGTAGAGCAAGGAGACTCAGCAGCCTAATGAGGATCTATGGCCTTTTTTTCCACACATTTACTGGATGGATATGTGTGCCCTTTAGAACGCCTAGAATGGTCCCTGGCAACATTTCTCACGTTCAAACATACCATTGTTTAAT
The DNA here is from genome assembly GCF_019097595.1 of Hemibagrus wyckioides. Classification (NCBI taxonomy): domain Eukaryota; kingdom Metazoa; phylum Chordata; class Actinopteri; order Siluriformes; family Bagridae; genus Hemibagrus; species Hemibagrus wyckioides. The sequence goes on from NC_080719.1 coordinate 21,474,017, forward strand.
ATGGTGCATATATACGACACGAACGGCTGGTGCAAGGCTCATTTTCAGCATTTCTAATAGCTTTTGTGTTTTAAAGGACAAACCCCATAAACATCAGCACCAACACAATACTGTCCTCTGACTGTACAGTGAGAATGTGGGCAACATATAAGAATTCTTACAGCCAGTGAGTCAATAGAAGACTAAACGCTGCAGGTTTTATTGTGTTTTACTCAGCATATTGTCCTTTATAATGCAGAATATTTAAATGAGCCCTTACGCATACACTGTGAACATTCTGACCAATTTCACACGTGCCACTGTGGGTGTCGAGAAATCGTGGCTTTGGCGTGATCCCAAAAAGAGGATGAATTTTGCTTAAATTAATGCAAGCTGGTGTTTACACCTGACACATCACAGGTTCAGCAGATTGCTTTAACATATTGCAAGTCATATCACACCCGCAGTGTGTAGTAGTATAATCACAATAAGCTGTCCGTATCGCGCCGCTCTTCCATGTAGTCAGGATATGATCAGAAAGCAGATCCCAGCAGCACTGTGGCATAATGCACAGCATCTATTAACGTCTTATTAATGCTACCGGATCGCAGGATCACGGGAAATTTACCTTACACTATTCAAGGAGACTCGACGTCGTACAAAACACATGCTCTCATGTTCAAACACTGAATATTCAAGCAGAAATGTTTAGCCACATTTAGCACATGATGATAAGGAGGGTTAAATTAGTTCTTTTGATATGTTTTCCCTTGAGAGGCTGCAAATGTGGATTTTGGTTGCTCCCCAAGAGACGTGGTTCTCAAAGCTGGCCACACACTGGGTGCCTTCATCTCGCGCACACTTCTGCAGTCATGTTCAGCTCACACAAGTGACGATGGAACAACTATCTCACCGTCTGGCAGCTCCTTCCCTTTCCCTGCTGCGAGTCTGAAACCGAATCAAATCATTAGGAGTTTCACAGCGTTCAGTACGTCACTGAGCACGCTTTCACATGTACACCAAGAAAATAAAAAGGGGATCACTTTAATGGGATTCATTATGGTGTTTGCTGCAGAAAAAGGGGGCATTTTTAACATTTGTAATACAGAATGGCAGGGTTCGTACTTCAGTGAACTCATTTTCAGCTCGTTTTGTAATATTTTCATGGAAAATAAAAGCAGACTTAAAATGTTACAGGTGTAGAAGAGCAAATTTTATTATTATCATTAGTAGTAGTAATAATAGTAACATTATTATTATTATTATTATTATTATTAATAATAATAATAATAATATTAATAATAATAATAATAATAATAATTTTTTAAAATTACTATCAAATGTGTAAACTCCCTAAACCCTTTATTAGGACTAGACTTTCTCACTGTAGTTACTGAATAATTCTGAACAGCCAATGAACAAAATGTATAAACATATATAATTAAATGTACACTACTGACATAAAGCAAATATTTTGGATTTGGATTTTAATTCAAAATTAATGCTGAAAATTTCCTTCACTGGTGGTCTGTCTATCTGTCTGTCTGTCTTTCCAGAAGGAGGATGAATAAAAGCTATCATATTTTCTGCATTATCAAATATTTCTCCCTCCTCAGTTTGCTCCGTCACCTGGCAAAGCCACCTTCTCTCCCCCATCCTTCTCCTCCAGCTTTAACCCTGTGTGTCCAAGCTAATGAGGAGTTTGCGCTGGAAGCTTCCAAAAGAAGCCGGATCGCCGCTCCATCGAACATACATCATGCTGGTCATTAGCCGAGGATCGGGCAAGACCTTTGGCCAGTGCATCGTGGAGAGGGGGTCGGTTAAAAAGAGAGCGAGAGAGAGAGAGAGAGAGAGAGAGAGAGAGAGAGAGAGAGAGAGAGAGAGAGAGAGAAACAGGATCTGTCACTCATTGTCACTTAAAGTGAGAATTTATCAGGGCCTTTGCCTGGGCACACATGAATAATGAATGTGGTTTTGGAGCTTCACCTACCGTGCCCGTGTACTAATGGGGCCAGAGAGCAGCAGTAGAAGACTTCCTGTGTGCTGGGAGACAGTGGTCTTAGTCTGCGAGCGGATTCACACTGAGAAGCTACCCAGTTTGAGCTCTTCGAGCTCACAGCGTCTCTGTCATTCCACGCTGCAGACGTGGGAAGAATTCGCACACGACTCAACAATTCCAGTCTTTTGAGGCTTTCTTGTTAAAGCGGTTAATGTGATTTCATGCCTCTTACACAAACATTCAAATTTTCACAAAAGCCCACAGACTGTCTCTTACAGGCATAAGATGGGTCTTACCAAGACTGACTTTATATGACCTGAAACAATTAAAAAAAAAAAAAAAGGCGTTAAATGCAGGGTTTAAAAAGAGCTTTGGTTTTTATACACACTTCCTCTTGTGTAACATTTTGGGTTTATCAGATTACCAAAAAAAAAAGTCCATTTTTAGGCTGTAACTAACTAACAGCAGCCCTTACAAACAAAAAACAGCTGAAAGTTATATATTGTACTCTGTGAACCACTTTGATATGCACAAAAATGGAGGATTCTTTCACAGAGGCAGGGAAAAGAAACAAGTCAAACAAACAAGCACGCCTTTTCTGAGCTCCTGCACTTTCTCACATGGCAGGGCTCAGAGAAGTTTTGGATAATTACAAACACCACAGAGAGCTCGTCTTCCGTCACCATCTGAGTATGACAAGCGGCAAAGCGAGAACGCAAGAAACAAACAAACATAAGAAACAACAAAGGTGGTTTCCAGCTAACAGCTCGGTGATGCTGGGGTCTAATCAGCCAGATTTTCGAGTGTGCCTTCAGCAATGCATCGGAAAACGCACAGTTCTTCTGATCATGAGATGGAGGGACTCCCTCCTTCCTCGGATCATAGGTCAATCCCCAAAGCAATTCCAAAATGCTATCGCAGAGACGCTACGATAAACGTATACATTCTGAAATTTCTTCTTCTCACCATCTGTTCCGGGTAAGCAGGAAGAGGCTTTAGCTACTGGAGACTGGGAATAAAACCAGTCTCGGCTTTACGATGAAACAGTTTACAAGCCTAAACTTAAACGACCCCGAGATTAGCACATTGCTGATTAATTTACTGCTCAGTCTAAAGGGGATTTTCCAAAAATCCATCACTTTCTCCACTCGGTCACTCAGGAGAAATCTAACGTATAAATGTTACACTGTACATGAGCTTTGTGTAACAGAATGCTGTAAGAAAATTCAAAATACTATTGATTTGCAATGCATTACTTATTTTAAGTTGCAAAATTATTGGTGGAGATTGTTAAAAAAGATGATGAAAAATGTCTTTCTACAATAAATTGGCACTTCTCTGTGCTTCCTCGTTTTGCCAGAGTAACTGCAGCGAGTCTTTCCTAGATAATGCTTGATGAGATCGGAGAATAGAGAGCGAGACGCTCCTCATTACAGACTCTCTCCACATCCTCCAGGGTCCTGTGTCCTCTCATTGTGGACTCTGCTCTTCAGCAAAGCTCACCGGTTTCCACTGGGGGTTAGGTCAGGGGACGGGGGTGGTCATGTCAGAAGTCTGATTCTGTGCTCATTAAACATGTAGCTGCTTAGCTCAGGCAGCCGCATTTTCATTTCTATATCCCGTACTTAATGGAGTCCACGGTGCTGTGTATCCTACCAACGTTCCCAGGGCCTTCTGAGGAAAAACACCACACAACATCAGTAACAGCAGGGATTCAGGGTCTTTCAGTATTACCATACTTCTTTCTTATGTTAAATCCACCTCAAGGCTTTTTCTTGTCTCATCTGACTATACAACTCAAATTGCTGCAAATTTATTCCACGATATTTCTAACTGTGATCCATGGAGAAATTTTCTCCTCCACCTCATCGTGCATGGAGGAGAAATACAACAGCGTCCTCTTCCATGCAGGTTTGCCACACCTCCAGTTATTTTACTCTTCCTTACTTTACATATGGATATGTTCAGATCTATATCTAATATATGTATGTATTTATTTCAAAATTAATTCATTTCAATCGGCTGGATTTATTCTCAAAACGTCTGTGCGAGACTTAGATAATTACCCAACCCTTTCTTCAATCCTTCTTTAAAATGGGTGCATATAATTCTGCCTGTATATACTACACCAAGTAAACATCAGGAATGCTGTTCTGAGACTACGAACTAAGGGCTTATTAAGCTTTTAACCCAAATCTATTCCCTGTTGAAAGCAGACACACTGTTACACTGAAAACTATGATAATTGATTGTAAGATTAAAATCCATCTTTTTTTTTCTACACTCTCACAGCCCTAGCCAGGAGGTGAGTTCACCCGGAGGGGGCTGTGATGTTCCCCGTTTCCAGCCGGAGCTGTGGCACAGCTGGATGCTGCCATGAGAGAAAGGTTTTAGAGGTTCTGGAGGTTTTGAAGGCACAGAGTGACTCGGTGCCTCGGGGTCAGAGCGGAGGCGAGCGAGCACAAACTAGCTCAGGAGCGTTAGATCCCGCTCTCATGTCGCACTCGTTATTATGCTGAATTGTGACTAGACTGTAAACTAATCAGGGTAACTTGCACCACCCCTTGCCACCAGGGAGACGGAGGAAAAGGTTAGACGGCGACTGTCGGTTTTCTCGAGAACTTTCCTGCTCCCTGGACCAGCTCTAGTTCAAATAAGCCTGAAACGTCTGAAGTTGTGTCTATAGAAAAATGAACTTCCATGGCACGGTTAATTGGAAAGGCAAGTTTTGACTGACTTCTACTGCGGAAAAAAAGAAGGAAATTCGTGTTTGGGTAAGCTCAAGGGGAGCGGAGTTGTAAACAGTTAATTATGACTCTGTATGCAAATGTTGGCCTTTAAATGTATTCAAGGAATCATTCCCATTCAGACATTTGCATAAATGCATATTACATGCGTTTCTCACACAACTCCTCAGAATGTCATTAAGATTGATACGAATATTTAGCTTCATTCCAGTTTGTTGATTAGATTTTTCAAGAAGCTAATACGATAACAAGTGTGTTTCCTTGATACACATCAAGTACCGACTGCCTTTTTTTCCCTCCAGAAAAATTTCACCAATTTGTAGTAAAGCATCGAAGCAAATCCTGACTGAAATGTAGGCTACATTTTCTCTCCTAATCAGAGCTACATGAAGTCCTGACTTCCTGTCAGATGTGATACACTTTATAAATACATATTCAAATAAAAAATATCTAAACATAGTAAGTTGTGATTGTATAATAAATTAAAGTATAATAAACAGATGCAGAAAGGCAGTTGCACTTGAGCTGAGATTAAGGAGAGAAGATGAACAGGAATAAGAGCAGTATAAAAGGAAGGAGAAACTCGACAAACACCAGGAGGTGACAGAATAAGGATGATCTTTCTTTTTTTTTTCTATTTACCATAAAAAAAGAGCTGCACAGTAAAACAGAGGTGCACAGCTCCAGAGAGTGAAACCATTACAAAGCTGTTTCATTTGAATCTGTCATATTAAAACTCTGAACAAATACTGAGATCTTTGTTATGATCTTATGGTTACAAAACTATAATATAATTGAAATAAGTTGTAACCTATGTCATGACCCCGTTCCTCACAGCTAACACTACTGCAGGATTGCTGCAGTGTCACTTAAGAGAAAAAAGCAGAAGAAGACAGATGTTTTCTCTGATTCTGCAGGTCATGTCATTTAGTTGTTACATTCCTGCCTGAGAAAAAACATCTTTAAAACCTCTCAACATGAAAGAGTCAGAGCTGTGTCAGAGTCAGCAACTGCTCGCTCTCAGGCAAAGGAACCTGGCCAAGACAGGTGTTTCACCTCCAAATATAGTTTTTCACACATTTTAAGTGGCACACAATTCGGCAAATAAAACCTGATGCACTGTAAGTTCTCATGTCCCCATCATCCACTGCAGCAGAAAAACTTCACTGCTGTGCATGATGCTCTCTCAGGAAAAACTCTTGATTTGTTTGCTTTAAATTTGAGAACAAACTACTCAGTAGTCAAGTACAAGGGAAAAAAAACATCAGCTTCTTATTTGTGAGATTATTCGAACTGTACTTCCTGTTTGCATGTTTTATTTTGTGAACAGACAGAAATATATTTAGAGCTGCATTTCAGCAGTGTGCTATATAATGCACCTAACCTTCTCTACTGTCTTACAGCCATCTTTTTTAGTCTTTCTGCTATTAATGACTGGAGGGTCAGATAATAATAATAATAATAATAATAATAATAATAATAATGATAAGAAGAAGAAGAAGAAGAAGAATTATAACAGTGAGATAAACTAGAACAGATTGGTTAAAAGCAGAAGGAACCCATATCTTTCTATTTATTCTAAGACTACATGCTACTAAACATTGAAAAATTGAGAATAAAGTTGGCCAGATGAATAGCGCATGCTAGTGAGATCCAGAAGAAAGGAAAGCGTGGGAATGTTCACACACACACACACACACACACAGGCCTGAGCTCCAGCAAGCTGCTTTTACGAAAGAATGTCTGTGGTCACAAGCTGGCTGCGTAAATCAAGTGCCCCAGAAACGATTCACGCTTCCTAAAGCTCCGGGCTCACACAGCATCTGCTAATGGTTTTGATTTACTGGGGACCTGTACAATATTACAGCACTGGAAAAAGCGAGTCCAAAATACAAAGCCGCACAGACTAAAACGTGCAGGGGAGATCCGCAAACACGTCGGCCTCCAGGAGCGCCTCGTCATTCCACAGGATATGAGAAAGCGGAGGTCGGAGAGCCTTTAAAACTATATTAGAGACCACATTAAAAATAAACGTAATGCCTGTCCAGAGACAGTGATGTGTGTGCAGTCACTGGCCACTTTAATAGGAACACCTGTAGTCCTGCTTATTCGTAAGATTTTGTATTTTGCACAAATCAAACACGCAGATAATCTTTCATTAACCTTCATGGATTTTCATACAGAACAGTTTACACTGAAAAGTGCAGGAGCTGCGGTTCGAGCTGAATGGAAGGATGATGGCTAAAAGAATCACTCTTTACAACCGCAGTGAGGAGAAAAGCAATCAGCAGGCAGAACACAATAAATCTTAAGGGTGGATGAGTTACAACAGCAGACAAGCACAGAAATGATTCCAGTATTTTGCAATACGCTGCAGAAGTGTGTGCCCTCATGCTAAACGCACTGTTAATGATTGCATGTCGGATCTTGCTGGGACTTTAAGAGCTGCACATCTTAAAAGTGCATCTTTAGTACCTGACTAAATGAAGGGAACAGTTGTAGTTATTTGGGGAGAGCTCAATGGCAACTTTATGACCAGGGTGCTTTATTTGACTAGACTGAGGCATTATGGGAAGTGACAGTGAGGGAAATCCTTTTAGAAGTTGAGCGTATATCTTAAAAATAGCATTTAAAATACAGTCATTAAAAAAAAAAAAAAAGTAAGATTATACCCATCAGAGGCACAGTAAGGTTTGGCGATGCAGATTTAACACAGTTTACTTGTTGAAGAAATGTACTATAGAGAAAAGTACACATTAAAATGAGTTTTTAAACAATGAGGATTTACAGATTTCAGGAGTATTACAGCACCATGGAATTATGCTTAGATCTGTTACTAAGGCATCTCATATTTGTAAACATAACCTCGTGTCCATATTTTTCCTCATCAAAATACATTTTTGGCTCTGGTTACTGATCAGAAGGTTGAGGGGTTCAAGCCCCAGCACTGCCACGCTGCCACTGTTGGGCTCTGGAGCAAGACCCTTAACCCTCCCTGCTCCAGGGTGAAGCGTCACGGCTGAGCCTGTGCTCTAACAAGCTGAGATATGATAAGGAAAGGTTTTCATTGTGCTGTATTGTATATAGGACAAATAAAGTCGTCTTCTTTGTAAATGATTTGTAATTATTACTCTTTGATTTCAGATGCGCAAAGAAAACCAGAACTCCAGCCAGCGTCTTCTTCGTCCTCCTGCGTGCTCTGGACCCCAGTCTGTTCTTCAGGAGACTGATGGAGTAAAGCGACAGAACTGAACATGTCATTTGGGATTGGGCCACTCCAGAACTCGAAGCAGCTGTGAGTAACGCCCACCTGTAAAGCCACTCTCCGCATCGGAGCTCTTTTGAAACGCTGCCCAAGCATTTGGTTCCAATAGTTACAGTATGGGAAAAGGCTGTAATGTTTGCATGATGTTCCTCTGGTCGAGCAACATCAGCTTAGCTTACCACGCGATGCCAATTGACCGGGTTGCCAGGTAAGTGTGCAGAAGTCCTAGGCAGACCATGTCTTCGTTAAGTGAACAGCATGTCAACCACACAGTGCAATATCACACTTCCTTGTTCAGGAGGCATTTTCCAGAACATTTTTTCCATGCAAAAATGACAGAAAGTACCTGGGCTAGCTGAGCTATAAAGTTCAAATCTATGTCTTTATATTTAAAAGAAAAAAAGAAGAAGAAAAAGTATAAATGTTTGGAGAGTTAATTTTTTATTTATTTGGCCAAATGTGTGCTACCAGCCATTCCAAATCTACACACTTTTTCACACTTCAGAACAAACCTTCAATAGATAGAAAACAACAATGCTAGTGAGGAACTAGCAGTTTTTTTTCTCTGTCCGTCTGTCCACTGGGAGCAACCAGAAAGCAGATGCACTGTGTTTACTGGCTATTCTTCAGCTCTTCTTCTTATATAGTGTCTCTTCCTCCCTCACTGCTCCAAACCTCGGCTTTGTTAGCGTAGACAACGCTCTGCTCTGCTGACAACTGCCCAAGTCAATAAAGTGACAAACTTTCTGACAATTTCAACTGCTTGACATTATGGTACAACATGGTGTAACAAAGTTCTGGAGAAAAACCTAAAATGCTTCCAGCAGCTGATTTCTCTGCCAGTACAAAAAGGAGTTTTTAAAGAAAAAAACCCCTGTGACTCTGGCAGATATGGACACAGATTAAAATAGAATATATTAGGTCCTGGTGCGAGAGAGAAACACGAGTCTGAGCTCAGCATGTTCAGCACAGGGGCAAAAAATACTGACAAATCTCTAAACTTCTAAGCAGCACTTATTGAGTTGTTTAGTGTTGAATGGAAATCTGAATAAATACAACAGATAAATGCAAATTTGTACTGTGACATCATAATAGAGCGGTGTATACAAACTAAATCCAGCTCAGGATGTAAATCAGGATAGAATCAACAGTGTACTCATTTATATCACTTCCTTGAGACATCACCTGCATCTCAATATTCTGTCAACATTTTCACTGCATTTGTTTAAATAAAAACTATGAGGACTAGTTTTTAGATTTTATAATAATAAATTTAAAAACGTTCATTTCCTTTTTTTAAAATATGCTTTTAAAACATTTCCCCTTAGGTGATGTTAAATAAGTACACTTCGTAAATTCAAAGAAATTATTGATTTTTGTTAGCAAACATATTATTAGATCATGTAATACTTATGTTTAAGTATTACATATACCATTTTTAATTAATAACATTGCTCTTTCCATACACTTAAATGTCTCTGAACTGGTATTAACATCATAATATCTTTAAAGTGTTACAAACATTTTGTTATTATTTCACAAGAAAATTTAGGCAGCTGCATCTACTGTAATAATTCCATTAAGCAGCTTAAGAACATTGATTAATTTACATATTTATGATGGTCATGTTAGCAATACTGTAATGACATTTTATTAATTTTGTAATGGGCGAAAAACAGCTTTATATGAACAAACCTGTGCACCTTCACTTCTTACCACTAGATGGGTGTGTAACTCGTACTAGTGTATCTGAGACCTTAACTGCCTGAATGAAATGTTCTCCATAATGTACAATATGTCTGCTGAATCTCTGCCAAACTAGCTTTGTGTACAGCCAATATTCACGTTCAGCCTGTTAGGAGGGAGTGAAGAACCTGCCACAGCCCCATATCAATTCCTCCACTTATTTTTGTTTGTTTTCGCTTCATACGCTGTTCCAGGGGAGCAATTTCCTGGGATGAAATTGAACTGTACTCCTCCTGGAATTCATTAGAATAAGAGAGCTGGGGTCCCACGCCTCTGTCGGGCCAAAGGGGGAATGATCTAAGCGAACTCCCACGGGCGTGGCACACTGCAGAGAGCCCAGGATAACGCTCTGGGGCTAGCAGGAGGCACTCGTCAGAAGGATACAAATAAACACCGCTGAATGGGGAATGAACGTCAGAGCAGCACGCTGAGGTGAGATGTGTGAAGAACATCACCTTTTATTCCAGGAGCAAATGTGACCTTCTTACATGACTTCAGCTTTACACAAGGAATCATATTAATGGCAAATAATCCACCAGCTTATCGTGCGATAAAAGAAGTTCTGTTTTTATTTTGCTTTTAGTTAACATGGAAAGTATTAATCTTGAGTTAGACATCAAGAACAAAACAACAAAACAAAAGATGATAAATAAATAACAGGTGGGTTTTCAGCCCCTTCCCCCTCCCCCCTCCCCAAAATGTTTTTGGGTGAAAGCAAAGAGAGTGACTCACCGAGACATGTTCATCAGCGCCAAACTTGGAGTGGAGTTTCTCTATTTCAACATGTACTTGGCCTGTAAATCCCGAGATTATCCACAACGCAGTGCACTAGTGAACATGACCCAGTGCTTTATCATCCGCACCACTCTCTTTGTCAAGTTTTGCAAAGGCTTCATATGTAAACACATCACCATTAAGCACTGCCAATAAAAGCATATAGCGCCAAGAGCACTACATACACACGCCGCAGCACTTCTGTGTGACGATTCTTCACCCTGACCCTCTGTCTCGGAGTTTAATATCAAGATAAATATGCTTCTAGGAGGCAACAAGAGGCAACTGTTATTGTGTTAACATTATAAAGGAAAAAAAAAAAAGGAATAAACCGATTATAGCTAAATAATAATGAACAAAAAGTAAACACTTAAAATGCTCTCGACTACTCTTGAAAACATTTTACATGGATACTATCACAGCAAATCAATAAATCTTTAGATGCAAAAGGTTCCGTACACAAAAGCTGTTATAATGGTAAAGAAAGTCGGAGGCTTGTGGAACCGTAATGGAAGTGGGAACTGAGTGTGTTTGTAATCTGGCCAAATAGGGCATCAGTGAAATGGAGGAACTTGAGCTGTGTGCAAGAATGACAAGTTATCTTTAACCGAGACGTGCAAGTCGACTGATCTGTGAGTATACCCCCTACAGAGCTGAACATCTTTCAAGGCGGAAAAACCTGCTGCTTATAAAGGAGCCCAAACAAACCCCTGACAAAAAAAGTAAAAACAAAAATGAAACACCTTAAAAAATTTTCAACAGTAAACTAATTAGGCTGAAGAGAGATTTTACCTTATCGGGTATTGCCGGGCAAGCAGACTGCACAAGGCTTGGTGTAGGTGAGAAAAGGCACTTAGCACAATTTATTGTATTGAGGTTTAAACTGGAAACACAGTGTCTGTCATATGTCTGTGAGATCAATGTAGCAGTTGGTTTATATATATATATTTTATTTTTTTGTTTAAAAAACTAGAACAGCTGAAGAGATGCAATGTGCATATGCAGTATGATTATTCACGTAAAGATCGTCGAGCTGATAGACTTTTTATTCATGTTCCTTCATCAGTCCTGGTCCATAATTGCCTCAGAAGTATTCCACGATCCTGACTCTAGCTCTTCAGTGAGACAGCTGTTTTATTCTAAAATTATACAAAAGGCTTGTATTTATTTATTTATTTTTTTTATCAAAGTAATAAAAGGTATCTGGGGACTGAAGCAGACAGAAAAGTCTTTTAAAAATAGCCGGTCTTGTGAAGGATAATATAAATGACAACTGACACCTAGTTTGTTCCCTTATTTTTGTAAAATCCTAATAAGGCTGAAGGCACTGGATTAGTTTGAAAGCACATGCAACCTGCAACATGTACATGATGACTTCATTCTCTTTTAATAGAACTAGAAAACACAATTTAAGCAACTGAATCAGAGAAGCTGTTTTTAGGGAAACATGAGATTATTTTTTTATATATACCAGGGGAGACATTCAGTCTTTTATAGGGTTTCTGAAGGAGTGTCATGAGACACTTAGTTTCATTTCAGATGGAAAAAAAGCCATTTACATTCAACAATCAGGGGTGTTGCAGCATCTGTACCAATATCCAAAAAACGCATAATAGCAAGACACTTTAGGCTTCAGTATTCCTTTGTGTGCAAGACAGATTCGGTTAAAAAAAGACGTTTATAACCGTTTTGTGCATTTTTAATGTTTATGCTCTACATTTTATACTGATATCTAATCTTTGGTTTTAAGTTGTGCATGCACAAATGTGTGTGTGTGTGTGTGTGGTAATTACACCTACTGTGACTCTGCTTCAGCGTTACACACCACACAGAAGTAGAATTAATAGTTGATAATGATGTGATGACTTGTTAAAGTCACCCTGCACAAGTTTGGATTAAAGCTTCTCGCAGTAATGAAGCAATCATATGACTGTAACATGAACCAATGAGCCATAGGAGATTTTTTTTTTTAAATGGCTGGCAAACATCATCCAGAAGTGAGCTTTAGTCAGGAGAAGCAGACGGAGGATGGATTCAGTTGGCCAGAGTCAGAGCGTGCATGTGCTTGGCGATTTCGTACACGTAGGTGATGTCAGGCCGCTTCTCCGGATCCGGATTGATGCACATATCTACCAGCTTTCGCAGCTGTGTTGAAAAAAAAAGAAAAGAAATAATATATAAGAGAATGATGATGCAATCAGTTTCCTTCATGTACATGCTGTATTTTGTCACGACTGATTTAATTGAGTGAAGCGTAAAATAACACAATATAGAAATACACCAAAACTATTCATTTGCAACAAATATTTTTTATTTACTGAGAAAAATCCAAGTTCATGTCTGAAGTCACATTTCCTCTAGGAGCCAAGAAATAGACTTGAAATAAGGCTAAAGCTTTCTACATCCTCGCTGCCTCACACACTCAAGTCCCCAAAATTCACACTCCCGTGCTACTGAGAGACAGAGAAGCGACCTCAGCCCCGACAACGGCATCATTAAAAGAAGAAAAAGAAAGGGAAAAAAATACCCCTCTCCCCAAATACCTAATCACCATGGCAACCGGCTCTTTCTAGCGCAGGCCTGGCTGCTGCTGCTGCTGTCTCCTAATCAGCACGGCATGTGAAATGCAAATCCGAGCCGGCGCAGAATTAGTGGAGGGAAAAAAAAAACGGTGGCTTGGGGAGTGGGGGGCAAATGAGGATGCAGATATGTAAAATATTCATATACCTTGTTTAAAAAAAAAAAAACAAAGAGGTGTGAGTCACAGATTTTCTGATGAGGGAAAGGGGTTGTCTGTCAGGAGATGGTAAATGACACACCAAAGATGAGCGACTGACAGTTTTCTGCCGTTCGCCTTCAGGAGCATTGTTTAAACGCAGACAGAGATGGATGCGGGCCCTCTGTCTGTGCTGGAGGGCGCATTTTTTTTTAGGTTTGGGGGGATTTGGGGGGTGTATTGGTTTGGGTGGATGCTGTTTCAGCAGTGCTGAGCTGATCTGGTGAATGGCGAGTTATGAACTGAGCTAATGGTGCTGATGATGACGGGGTTAGAAACATACAGTGAATATCAGGGTGATTCTTGATCAGCTGGGCTTCTAAATAAAGTCAGAGAGAAAGACTCCAGCGCGTATTTCTAAAATATGAACCGCTAATCCAGCACTTCCTTAAAACAAGGTCAGAGGTCATCTTGTAAACTCTGAATAGTGCACCAATTAACTGAACTACAACCACAATGGTGATGTGTTACTCATCCAAAATTGATGTTGTTACACTCCTCGCTATCACAGTAACATACTTCCACATGTATCCACAGTATTACAGCACTGAGCAAACACCAGACCTCCTCTAGTGTTTTTCTGCTGCACAAATGTGTCTTCTTTCTTAATTATTGAAATGAATGAAATTATAATAGCTGTAAATGACATTTTTGCTTATTTTTTCCTTTTTTTGTAAAATAAAACTGTAAACATCAGCTTTGACTGACATTCTACTCCTTATTTCTTCGTATACCAACCATTTTTTATTCTGAATTTTTATGTTTTGTGAAAGCTCCATAGTTAAAGGTGCTTTATAACTAAAACTGAACTGAATGGAATTTTATTGAATATATGTTTATATTATATACCATTATATTATATATAAACTGTTAACATTATATATAATATAGTATATTTTATAGTATACTACTATATAGTATATTTATAGTATATTACACTACTATATTACTCCAAACAGGAGTTTTGAATGTTTATGCTGATGTGCTGCTTTTTGTGCAGATTAAACTTCATTGTACTTTTACCTTTTCAGTATAACACCCAGTGGTTTTGTGGCTCAGGCCTCTTGGTTTTGTTTAAGTGCACATGACCTCAGCAAGAAAAAAACATTTAACTGTTTTTATCTAAGCAAGACATCTTTATATCGCAAGTGAAATCTGGCGGTCTGTTTTGGTCTGCTTTAAATTGAAAGCAGCTCAGCGTGCTGTGCCGTGTGGTGCAGTAACATCACTGCTGCTGCTGCTACTGAGGACCCTGGCGGCTTCGCTCCTGGTTTACACTCCACCCTGAAATACTGACCTGTGTTTACACATCCAATATAAAGATCCACAGCAATCACTTTTCATAATCAATGTAAGTGTTTAAATTGACATTTATTTCTTTTAAATATTAATTCTGGCTTAGATGCTTATTTTATGTCTTCAGCAGTACTGGGTCAAAAGAAAAGAGTAAATTTAGTAAGAAATAAACCACTTCAGAAAATGAAAATTGCGGTAATTTAAAGTAGTGTAGATGTAATGTAATATAAAGATAAGGTAATGCAATATAATGTAATGTAGATGTAGTGTAATATAATGTAATGTAGATGTAATGTCGATGTAATGTAGATGTAGTATAGATGGAGTGTCGATGTAATGTAGATGTAGTGTAATATAATGTAATGTAGATGTAGTGTAATATAATGTAATGTAGATGTAGTGTAATATAATGTAATGTAGATGTAATGTCGATGTAATGTAGATGTAGTATAGATGGAGTGTCGATGTAATGTAGATGTAGTGTAATATAATGTAATGTAGATGTAGTGTAGATACACTATATTGCCAAAAGTATTTGCTCACCTGCCTTGACTCGCATATGAACTTAAGTGACATCCCATTCCTAATCCATAGGGTTCAATATGACGTCAGTCCACCCTTTGCAGCTATAACAGCTTCAACTCTTCTGGGAAGGCTGTCCACAAGGTTTAGGAGTGTGTTTATGGGAATTTTTGACCATTCTTCCAGAAGTGCATTTGTGAGGTCACACACTGATGTTGGACGAGAAGGCCTGGCTCTCAGTCTCCGCTCTAATTCATCCCAAAGGTGTTCTATCGGGTTGAGGTCAGGACTCTGTGTAGGCCAGTCAAGTTCCTCCACACCAGACTCTGTCATCCATGTCTTTATGGACCTTGCTTTGTGCACTGGTGCACAGTCATGTTGGAAGAGGAAGGGGCCAGCTCCAAACTGTTCCCACAAAGTTGGGAGCATGGAATTGTCCAAAATGTCTTGGTATGCTGAAGCATTCAGAGTTCCTTTCACTGGAACTAAGGGGCCAAGCCCAGCTCCTGAAAAACAACCCCACACCATAATCCCCCCTCCACCAAACTTTACACTTGGCACAATGCAGTCAGACAAGTACCGTTCTCCTGGCAACCGCCAAACCCAGACTTGTCCATCAGATTGCCAGATGGAGAAGCGCGATTCGTCACTCCAGAGAACGCGTCTCCACTGCTCTAGAGTCCAGTGGCGGAGTGCTTTACACCACTGCATCCGACGCTTTGCATTGCACTTGGTGATGTATGGCTTGGATGCAGCTGCTCGGCCATGGAAACCCATTCCATGAAGCTCTCTGCACACTGTTCTTGAGCTAATCTGAAGGCCACATGAAGTTTGGAGGTCTGTAGCGATTGACTCTGCAGAAAGTTGGCGACCTCTTCGCACTATGCACCTCAGCATCCGCTGACCCCGCTCCGTCAGTTTACGTGGCCTACCACTTCGTGGCTGAGTTGCTGTCGTTCCCAAACACTTCCATGTTCTTATAATACAGCTGACAGTTGACTGTGGAATATTTAGGAGCGAGGAAATTTCACGACTGGATTTGTTGCACAGGTGGCATCCTATCACAGTTCCACGCTGGAATTCACTGAGCTCCTGAGAGCGACCCATTCTTTCACAAATGTTTGTAAAAACAGTCTGCATGCCTAGGTGCTTGATTTTATACACCTGTTGCCATGGAAGTGATTGGAACACCTGATTCTGATTATTTGGATGAGTGAGCGAATACTTTTGGCAATATAGTGTATAATGTAATGTAATGTAGATGTAGTGTCGATGTAGTGGTGATGTAATGAAGATGTAATGTAGATGTAGTGTAGATGTAGTGGTGATGTAGTGTAATGTAATGTAGAGTAGATATAGTGTAATGTAATGTAGATGTAGTGGAATGTAATGTAGATGTATTGGAATGTAATGTAGATGTAGTGTAGATGTAATGTAGATGTAGTGTAGATATAGTGTAGATTTAGTGTAGATTTAGTGTAGATTTAGTGTAATGTAGATGTAGTGTAGATGTAGTGGTGATGTAGTGTAATGTAATGTAGAGTAGATGTAGTGTAATGTAATGTAGATGTAGTGTAATGTAATGTAGATGTAATGTATATGTAGATGTAATGTAGATGTAGTGTAGATGTAATGTAGATGTAGTGTAGATGTAGTGTAGATGTAGTGTGGATGTAATGTAGAAGTAGTGTAATGTAATGTAGATGTAGTGTAGATGTAATGTAGATGTAGTGTGGATGTAATGTAGATGTAGTGTAATGTAATGTAGATGTAGTGTAGATGTAGTGTAATGTAATGTAGATGTAGTGTAGATGTAATGTAGATGTAGGGTAGATGTAGTGTAGATGTAGTGTAATGTAATGTAGATGTAGTGTAGATGTAATGTAGATGTAGGGTAGATGTAGTGTAGATACAGTGTAATGTAATGTGGATGTAGTGTAGATGTAGTGTAATGTAATGTAGATGTAATGTAGATGTAGTGTAGATGTAATGTAGATGTAGTGTAATGTAATGTAGATGTAGTGTAATGTAATGTAGATGTAGTGTAGATGTAATGTAGATATAGTGTGGATGTAATGTAGATGTAGTGTAATGTAATGTAGATGTAGTGTAGATGTAATGTAGATGTAGTGTAATGTAATGTAGATGTAATGTAGATGTAGATGTAATGTAGATGTAGTGTAGATGTAATGTAGATGTAGTGTGGATGTAATGTAGATGTAGTGTAATGTAATGTAGATGTAGTGTAGATGTAATGTAGATGTAGTGTGGATGTAATGTAGATGTAGGGTAGATGTAGTGTAGATACAGTGTAATGTAATGTAGATGTAGTGTAGATGTAGTGTAATGTAATGTAGATGTAATGTAGATGTAGTGTAGATGTAATGTAGATGTAGTGTAATGTAATGTAGATGTAGTGTAGATGTAGTGTAATGTAATGTAGATGTAGTGTAGATGTAGTGTAATGTAATGTAGATGTAGTGTAGATGTAATGTAGATGTAGGGTAGATGTAGTGTAGATGTAGTGTAATGTAATGTAGATGTAGTGTAGATGTAGTGTAATGTAATGTAGATGTAGTGTAGATGTAATGTAGATGTAGGGTAGATGTAGTGTAGATACAGTGTAATGTAATGTGGATGTAGTGTAGATGTAGTGTAATGTAATGTAGATGTAATGTAGATGTAGTGTAGATGTAATGTAGATGTAGTGTAATGTAATGTAGATGTAGTGTAATGTAATGTAGATGTAGTGTAGATGTAATGTAGATATAGTGTGGATGTAATGTAGATGTAGTGTAATGTAATGTAGATGTAGTGTAGATGTAATGTAGATGTAGTGTAATGTAATGTAGATGTAATGTATATGTAGATGTAATGTAGATGTAGTGTAGATGTAATGTAGATGTAGTGTGGATGTAATGTAGATGTAGTGTAATGTAATGTAGATGTAGTGTAGATGTAATGTAGATGTAGTGTGGATGTAATGTAGATGTAGGGTAGATGTAGTGTAGATACAGTGTAATGTAATGTAGATGTAGTGTAGATGTAGTGTAATGTAATGTAGATGTAATGTAGATGTAGTGTAGATGTAATGTAGATGTAGTGTAATGTAATGTAGATGTAGTGTAGATGTAGTGTAGATGTAGTGTAATGTAGATGTAATGTAGATATAGTGTGGATGTAATGTAGATGTAGTGTAATGTAATGTAGATGTAGTGTAGATGTAGATGTAATGTAGATGTAGTGTAGATGTAATGTAGATGTAGTGTAGATGTAATGTAGATGTAGTGTGGATGTAATGTAGATGTAGTGTAATGTAATGTAGATGTAGTGTAGATGTAATGTAGATGTAGTGTGGATGTAATGTAGATGTAGTGTAATGTAATGTAGATGTAGTGTAGATGTAATGTAGATGTAGGGTAGATGTAGTGTAGATGTAGTGTAATGTAATGTAGATGTAGTGTAGATGTAGTGTAGATGTAGGGTAGATGTAGTGTAATGTAATGTAGATGTAGTGTAGATGTAGTGTAATGTAATGTAGATGTAGTGTAGATGTAATGTAGATGTAGGGTAGATGTAGTGTAGATACAGTGTAATGTAATGTAGATGTAGTATAGATGTAGTGTAATGTAATGTAGATGTAATGTAGATGTAGTGTAGATGTAATGTAGAAGTAGTGTAATGTAATGTAGATGTAGTGTAGATGTAGTGGAATTCACTGAGCTCCTGAGAGCGACCCATTCTTTCACAAATGTTTGTAAAAACAGTCTGCATGCCTAGGTGCTTGATTTTATACACCTGTTGCCATGGAAGTGATTGGAACACCTGATTCTGATTATTTGGATGAGTGAGCGAATACTTTTGGCAATATAGTGTATAATGTAATGTAATGTAGATGTAGTGTCGATGTAGTGGTGATGTAATGTAATGTAGATGTAGTGTCGATGTAATGTAGATGTAATGAAGATGTAATGTAGATGTAGTGTAATGTAGATGTAATGAAGATGTAGTGGTGATGTAGTGTAATGTAATGTAGAGTAGATATAGTGTAATGTAATGTAGATGTAGTGGAATGTAATGTAGATGTATTGGAATGTAATGTAGATGTAGTGTAGATGTAATGTAGATGTAGTGTTATGTAATGTAGATGTAATGTAGATGTAGTGTAGATATAGTGTAGATTTAGTGTAGATTTAGTGTAATGTAGATGTAATGTAGATGTAGTGTAATGTAGATGTAGTGTAGATGTAGTGGTGATGTAGTGTAATGTAATGTAGAGTAGATGTAGTGTAATGTAATGTAGATGTAGTGTAATGTAATGTAGATGTAGTGGAATGTAATGTAGATGTAGTGGAATGTAATGTAGATGTAGTGTAGATGTAATGTAGATGTAGATGTAATGTAGATGTAATGTAGATGTAGTGTAGATATAGTGTAGGTTTAGTGTAGATTTAGTGTAATGTAGATGTAGTGTAGATGTAGTGGTGATGTAGTGTAATGTAATGTAGAGTAGATGTAGTGTAATGTAATGTAGATGTAGTGTAATGTAATGTAGATGTAGTGGAATGTAATGTAGATGTAGTGGAATGTAATGTAGATGTAGTGTAGATGTAATGTAGATGTAGATGTAATGTAGATGTAATGTAGATGTAGTGTAGATATAGTGTAGGTTTAGTGTAGATTTAGTGTAATGTAGATGTAGTGTAGATGTAGTGGTGATGTAGTGTAATGTAATGTAGAGTAGATGTAGTGTAATGTAATGTAGATGTAGTGGAATGTAATGTAGATGTAGTGTAGATGTAGTGTAGATATAGTGTAGATTTAGTGTAGATGTAGTGTAGATGTAGTGTAGATGTAGTGTAGATGTAATGTAGATGTAGTGTAATGTAATGTAGATGTAATGTAGATGTAGTGTAGATGTAGTGTAGATGTAATGTAGATGTAGTGTAATGTAATGTAGATGTAGTGTAATGTAATGTAGATGTAATGTATATGTAGATGTAATGTAGATGTAGTGTAGATGTAATGTAGATGTAGTGTAGATGTAGTGTAGATGTAGTGTAGATGTAATGTAGATGTAGTGTGGATGTAATGAAGTAGTGTAATGTAATGTAGATGTAGTGTAGATGTAATGTAGATGTAGTGTAATGTAATGTAGATGTAGTGTAGATGTAATGTAGATGTAGGGTAGATGTAGTGTAGATGTAGTGTAGATGTAGTGTAGATGTAGGGTAGATGTAGTGTAATGTAATGTAGATGTAGTGTAGATGTAGTGTAATGTAATGTAGATGTAGTGTAGATGTAGTGTAATGTAATGTAGATGTAGTGTAGATGTAATGTAGATGTAGTGTAATGTAATGTAGATGTAGTGTAGATGTAGTGTAGATGTAATGTAGATGTAGTGTAGATGTAATGTAGATGTAGTGTAATGTAATGTAGATGTAGTGTAGATGTAATGTAGATGTAGTGTAATGTAATGTAGATGTAGTGTAGATGTAATGTAGATGTAGTGTAATGTAATGTAGATGTAGTGTAATGTAATGTAGATGTAGTGTAGATGTAGTGTAGATGTAATGTAGATGTAGTGTAATGTAGATGTAGATGTAGATGTAGTGTAATGTAATGTAGATGTAGTGTAGATGTAGTGTAATGTAATGTAGATGTAGTGTAATGTAATGTAGATGTAGTGGTGATGTAGTGTTATGTAATGTAGATGTGGTGTAGATATAGTGTAGATGTAATGTAGATGTAGTGGTGATGTAGTGTTATGTAATGTAGATGTGGTGTAGATATAGTGTAGATGTAATGTAGATGTAGTGTAATGTAATGTAGATATAGTGTAGATGTATTGTAACGTAAACTAATGTAATTTAGATGTAATATAAAGTAATGTAGATATAGTGTAGATATAGTGTGGATATAGTGTAGATGTAATGTAGATGTAATGTAGACATAGTGTAGATGTAATGTAATGTAATGTAGATGTAGTTAGTTGTAATGTAGATATAGTGTAATGTAATGTAGATGTAGTGTAGCTGTAGTGTAGATATAGTGTAGATGTAATGTAGATGTAGTGTAGATGGAATGTAGATGTAATGTAGATATAGTGTAATGTAATGTAGATATAGTGTAATGTAATGTAGATGTAATGTAGATATAGTGTAATGTAATGTAGATGTAGATGTAGTGTAGATGTAATGTAGATGTAATGTAGATATAGTGTAATGTAATGTAGATATAATGTAGATGTAATGTAGATGTAGTGTAGATGTAGAGTAGATGTAATGTAGATATAGTGTAATGTAATGTAGATGTAATGTAGATATAGTGTAATGTAATGTAGATGTAGTGTAGATGTAATGTAGATATAGTGTAGATGTAATGTAGATATAGTGTAGATGTAGTGTAGATATAGTGTAATGTAATGTAGATGTAATGTAGATATAGTGTAATGTAGATATAGTGTAGATGTAACGTAAATGTAGATGTAATGTAGATGTAGTGTAGATGTAATGTAGATATAGTGTAATGTAATGTAGATGTAGTGTAGATATAGTGTAATGTAATGTAGATGTAATGTAGATATCGTGTAATGTAATGTAGATGTAATGTAGATATAGTGTAGATGTAATGTAGATGTAATGTAGATATAGTGTAGATATAGTGTAATGTAATGTAGATGTAATGTAGATATAGTGTAATGTAATGTAGATGTAATGTAGATATAGTGTAGATGTAGTGTAGATGTAATGTAGATATAGTGTAGATGTAGTGTAGATATAGTGTAATGTAATGTAGATATAGTGCAGATGTAGTGTAGATATAGTGTAATGTAATGTAGATATAGTGTATATATAATGTAGATATAGTGTAATGTAATGTAGATGTAGTGTAGATATAATGTAGATATAGTGTAATGTAATGTAGATGTAGTGTAGATATAATGTAGATATAGTGTAATGTAATGTAGATATAGTGTAATGTAATGTAGATGTAATGTAGATATAGTGTAGATCTAGTGTAGATATAGTGTAATGTAATGTAGATGTAGTGTAGATGTAATGTAGATGCAGTGTAGATGTAATGTAGATGTAATGTAGATATAATGTAGATATAGTGTAATGTAATGTAGATATAGTGTATATATAATGTAGATATAGTGTAATGTAATGTAGATGTAGTGTAGATATAATGTAGATATAGTGTAATGTAATGTAGATGTAGTGTAGATATAATGTAGATATAGTGTAATGTAATGTAGATATAGTGTAATGTAATGTAGATGTAATGTAGATATAGTGTAGATCTAGTGTAGATATAGTGTAATGTAATGTAGATGTAGTGTAGATGTAATGTAGATGCAGTGTAGATGTAATGTAGATGTAATGTAGATATAATGTAGATATAGTGTAATGTAATGTAGATGTAGTGTAGATGTAATGTAGATGCAGTGTAGATGTAATGTAGATGTAATGTAGATATAATGTAGATATAGTGTAGATGTAGTGTAGATATAGTGTAATGTAATGTAGATGTAGTGTAGATGTAATGTAGATGCAGTGTAGATGTAATGTAGATGTAATGTAGATGTAATGTAGATATAGTGTAATGAAACGTAGATACTGTGTAGATGCAGTATAGATATAATGTAGATGTAATGTAATGTAGATATAGTGAAGATGTAATGTAGATGTAGTGTAGACGTAGTGTAGATGTAATGTAGATATAGTGTAATGTAATGTAGATATAGTGTAGATGTAATGTAGATATAGTGTAATGTAATGTAGATGTAATGTAGATGTAGTGTAGATGTAATGTAGATGCAGTATAGATGTAATGTAGATGTAATGTAGATGTAGTGTAGATGTAATGTAGATGTAGTGTAGATGTAATGTAGATATAGTGTAGATGTAATGTAGATGTAATGTATATGTAGATGTAATGTAGATGTAGTGTAGATGTAATGTAGATGTAGTGTAGATGTAATGTAGATATAGTGTAGATGTAATGTAGGTGTAGTGTAGATGTAATATAGATGTAATGTAGATGTAGTGTAGATGTAATGTAGATGTAGTGTAGATGTAATGTAGATATAGTGTAATGTAATGTAGATGTAATGTATATGTAGATGTAATATAAAGTAATGTAAATGTAATGTAGATGTAGTGTAGATGTAATGTAGATATAGTGTAATGTAATGTAGATGTAATGTAGATATAGTGTAGATGTAATGTAGATGTAGTGTAGATATAATGTAGATATAGTGTAATGTAATGTAGATATAGTGTAATGTAATGTAGATGTAATGTAGATATAGTGTAGATCTAGTGTAGATATAGTGTAATGTAATGTAGATGTAGTGTAGATGTAATGTAGATGCAGTGTAGATGTAATGTAGATGTAATGTAGATATAATGTAGATATAGTGTAATGTAATGTAGATGTAGTGTAGATGTAATGTAGATGCAGTGTAGATGTAATGTAGATGTAATGTAGATATAATGTAGATATAGTGTAGATGTAGTGTAGATATAGTGTAATGTAATGTAGATGTAGTGTAGATGTAATGTAGATGCAGTGTAGATGTAATGTAGATGTAATGTAGATATAATGTAGATATAGTGTAGATGTAGTGTAGATATAGTGTAATGTAATGTAGATGTAGTGTAGATGTAATGTAGATGCAGTGTAGATGTAATGTAGATGTAATGTAGATGTAATGTAGATATAGTGTAATGAAACGTAGATACTGTGTAGATGCAGTATAGATATAATGTAGATGTAATGTAATGTAGATATAGTGAAGATGTAATGTAGATGTAGTGTAGACGTAGTGTAGATGTAATGTAGATATAGTGTAATGTAATGTAGATATAGTGTAGATGTAATGTAGATATAGTGTAATGTAATGTAGATATAGTGTAGATGTAATGTAGATATAGTGTAATGTAATGTAGATGTAATGTAGATGTAGTGTAGATGTAATGTAGATGTAGTGTAGATGTAATGTAGATATAGTGTAGATGTAATGTAGATGTAATGTATATGTAGATGTAATGTAGATGTAGTGTAGATGTAATGTAGATGTAGTGTAGATGTAATGTAGATATAGTGTAGATGTAATGTAGATGTAGTGTAGATGTAATGTAGATGTAATGTAGATGTAGTGTAGATGTAATGTAGATGTAGTGTAGATGTAATGTAGATGTAATGTAGATATAGTGTAATGTAATGTAGATGTAATGTAGATATAGTGTAGATGTAATGCAGATATAGTGTAATGTAATGTAGATGTAATGTAGATATAGTGTAGATGTAATGTAGATATAGTGTAATGTAATGTAGATGTAATGTAGATATAGTGTAATGTAATGTAGATGTAATGTATATGTAGATGTAATATAAAGTAATGTAAATGTAATGTAGATGTAGTGTAGATGTAATGTAGATATAGTGTAATGTAATGTAGATGTAATGTAGATATAGTGTAGATGTAATGTAGATGTAGTGTAGATGTAATGTATATATAGTGTAATGTAATGTAGATGTAATGTAGATATAGTGTAGATGTAGATATAGTGTAGATGTATTGTAATCTAAAGTAATGTAACGTAGATGTAATATAAAGTAATGTAGATGTAGTGTAGTTTATTTATTTATAAAGCACATTTAAAAACAACAGGAGTTGTAACCAAAGTGCTGTACAACAAACATAAAACAGGATAAAAACATACCCAATCAAGACAAACACGGGGCAAATCAAATTTTACACCCTTTTAAAACATACAGAATAAAAATGGGTTTTCAAAGCAGATTTGAGCAAAGAAATAAAAGGCGACGATCTTATGTAGAGGGGAAGACTGTTCCAAAGCCTAGGAGCTGCCACAGCAAAAGCCCGGTCGCCTTCAGTTTTAAAATGTGAACGAGGGACTGACAGAAGAAATTGACTAGACTAGTGTAGATGTAATGTAATGTAGATGTAGTGTAGATGTAATGTAATGTAATGTGATGTAGATGTAGTGTAGATATAATGTAATGTAATGTAGATGTAGTGTAGATGTAATGTAATGTAGATGTAGTGTAGATGTAATGTAATGTAGATGTAGTGTAGATATAATGTAATGTAATGTAGATGTAGTGTAGATGTAATGTAATGTAGATGTAGTGTAGATGTAATGTAATGTGTATATGCAGTGTAGATGTAATGTATATGGTGTCTAATCTGAAATGTCTCACCTCTTCTGAATAGTGATCAGATGGTAGAGGAGGGTAGTCGCACTGCTCGATCTTTTTACACAGCGAGTACAGGTTCATCTTGTCCCCATAGAATGGACTCTGAAGAGCCGCCATCTATAAGGGAGGGAAGGAAAAGCTGTTAGATTTCACCACGAGCACTTCGAGCGGCTGTAGAGCGTGCTGAGGTCAGTCTTCACTCCATCCTTCTACCTCTGATATTCATCACCGACCTTGTCATGTCCGAGTCATATGATGTAGATTGATTTGGTTACACGGAGACACTGACTGACTGACAGTCTAATTCCAGACAGTTAATTCTGTGTGAAACTCCTCAGCTGACTCGGCCACTCAGTTGAATCTTCACCCAAAAACCTGAATGCAGCTAAACAATGACTAATTAATTCATTCTTAATTCTTGTCATATCTCTTTCTGTATCGCTAAGCAAAATGAAAGCTAAAATAAAATGTTATATTTGTTATTTCCCCACAAATACAAGCCACTGTTACAAAATACACAACTAAACTTGACATTGTTTTCTTTATCTTCAATAAGCATTTAATATTTACATAAAACACTACACCAAACAGGTAGAGAAAATTGCTTTCCAATTATAATTTAAAATAATTAATGTGTTTTTAGTTTCTCGTTTCGTCCTTCTCATGCCTTTCTAATGTCGAACTCGTTAACATTTAGACCTATGTTAATTAGCACTGGGTGGGGCTAATTAACATATGCAGATAATGGGCAGTTTGTACTGAACCAGTCCTTTATTATTCCTTTATGAATAGTGCACCATTTTATGCAAAACAGAGTGTCTCTTCATAAAAGATGATGAAACATCAGTATAATAAATAACAATTCCAGACAATTAATCATGCACACAAACTGATCGAAAAAGATAAATAATCTCAAAGATAATGAGGTTTAACAAATCCACCACATCCGAGCCGGAATGTGACTGCAACACGAATGCTTCCAGACGTTTCTCTCTCCCACAGTCTCCACGTCATTTATCAACACTGCCATTCCCTAGCAACCCAATAAAATCCGAGACGTGTGTGCGTGTGTGTGTGTGTGTGTATGTACGAGTACGCTTGTGAAAAGATATGGTCAAATTTGACAAAAAAGTGTATCTTGCTCTTCTATTACATTATATTGTGTACGTGTTCTTTAAAATCGGATCATTATGCCTTTACCTTTAACAGTTACAGCAGCTGAACAATCAATCTCGATCAATCATGATTAGAAAACTGGTGACATTATAAAATATAGTCTGCAGCAGCCTTAATATTTTATGTTCTTTTTTTATGAACGTTATGCAATGCTGCAAGATTTTGCAAGCTATACTGCAGAACTGGAACTACAGCAGAAGCCGGGTGCGGCTTCAGGCATTAGAATGAGGTTTAAGAAAGCGGCTGCGGTTTTGTAATAACACATTCTCAGGCACACACCCTCTCAATCTTTCTCTTCTCTCTCACGCTCACAATAGAAGCACAGCCACTCAATCTTCATCAAGCAGTAGCTGACACACTGGCTGGAGTTCTGCTATAGTAAATAACAGACCTCGCTGAATGACGGCTTTGGGGTTGATGAAGATATCAGGCAGCTGAGACGCAGCCTGCTGAACATATGACGTTAGGGGGTTTATCACGATCCTGATACAGACAGCAGCAATGACAGACTCTAATCCAGCCTTTCAGTTCATTTCTCCTCCATCACGACATGTTCTCATTTTCATGCCGTCATCATAATTAATAATTATGGCCATGTGATTTGGCCATAAGGTGATATTGTGATGTTTTCACACTGACACTATTTGGTTTGCTTTATTTTTTCTCAAAATGGAAATGAAATGTGGATGTAGTATCACAAGCATGACAACAAATTGTGATTCATCAGGCTTAATATTATTTACCTGTGAAACTGAAGTGTGTTTGTGAGGACAACATGGTAGCCAGATCTCTGCTTGGTGGACAAAAGGTCAGATTTCTCGCTCGTGATGCTTTTCACACAGTGAAAACACAAGTGTGACACATCCTGTGCTAATTATTCTTTTCTCTAGCAACTAACTATCTTTGTTAGTTGGAGTTAGCAAAGGTTGAAAACAGAATCAGCCAAAACCAATGTGAGATTTGATCTCGACAGGTGCGTCCCTGCTTGTTACTGTTGATACTGCTGTGCCGTGTGCAGGGTGGAAATCCCAAAAAGCAGCAGCATTTCTATTAGCTCTACAATTGCCACGATTACTCCCACCCCCTCATCTAATTCTTACCCACTACCTAACTCTCTCCATCACACATCAGCTATCGGCTGGGGATTATGGGATAGGCATTTGGTTGTTCTGAGTCACTTGATCCCCAACTCTACCGCAGCCTAACACATGTTTGGTGCTGTCTGTCCTCTTCTGCATACAAGAGCTCACAGACCCCTGGGATTGGCTAGCATCACTCTGACTGACAGGGGCATGAGAGTAACAGCAGCCCTCCCACCCACAATAGTTCTGCCCTTTTGGGTGGATGGCTGCGGCATCTCCGTGAATTAAACTCACGACAGGGTGAAGACTTTTCTGTTGTGAGACTCAGAAGCTTTTACATTGCATGTAAAAAAAGAGACAATAAAACAAAAACTTAACAAAAAGAAAGCACATCCAACAGATAAAATCACCCTTCCAATTATTCACAGTCGCACACAACAGTCACAGA
The DNA here is from genome assembly GCF_019097595.1 of Hemibagrus wyckioides. NCBI lineage: Eukaryota > Metazoa > Chordata > Actinopteri > Siluriformes > Bagridae > Hemibagrus > Hemibagrus wyckioides. The sequence continues at coordinate 21,502,060 of NC_080719.1, forward strand.
ATCAAGGACCAGTTGTTAAGAAACCCTTACAACAAAAGTAGGCTTGTTTGCTAGCATTTAGCTAGTCGGCCAGTTAACTTAGCTAAAGGCGGTGATGAACTAAATCCCTTTGACAGATCTGGCTACATTTAATAGATCACTAAAAACTGAAATGCATGTTAACTTCTGAGAATTCCAGCTTCCAAAGTGCATTTCCATGTTTATCAGAGATCCTGACATTTTTATTGAGGATAAGCTGTACACTTCATCCCAGTAGTTACATTTCTAGTGAAGTCTACATATTTATGGGCATCTAAACACGAGTACACATACGAATGAAGCTTCCCCTGAGAGCAGAATGTTAACACCACTAACTTAAAAGAACTGAAAAACATTTTTATCTTTACCTTTAACTGAACATTTTCAAGGCAGTTTTTAATCTATACCTCTGTAGCAAAGGTGCAGCAGTGCTGATCTCGAATCACCTCAAGATTTCAAAGTTAAATGACAAGAACAAACAGACCAGTGAGTGATTTGCAACAGAGCCCAATCAGCAGTGCCGGCTTTGAGAGCTCACCACAGAACACCTGCTGATAATAAAAGCCATGAGCGCAGAGCCTTGTTTTGTTTGTTTAAAGAAGGTCCAAGTGATGTAGAGTCATCAGAACAGGCTGAAACTTGCACAGACTTTAAAATACACTAGACATCTTCACATGCTCGAGTCCTGAAAACAGAACGCTGGAATGGACATTCGGGGGAAAGCCTTTCCTGAAACGTTCATGCCACTTCTCTAGCGTTGCTCAAATGATTTATTTTTCCTTTTGACTTCTCCTCAACCTTATATTAGAAAAGAACAACAGAATTGGACTGTGAAGGTTGTGCAGCATGAAGTAAGAAGTACAGTGCTACCCTGGGCTACATGTAGGAAGCTACATACCACAGCATGCATGTTAGGTGTCCCTGTGCTCTTTCAGGATGGTGTATGTGGCACACAACACAATAAAATGACCGGATGTGGCACAGCCCTCTTATTATATGTGCAATTTATCAATTATCACTGAAAGTGCCTTTTCCCCTACTTTAACATTCAATCATTTTGCATGAAATATATGAGATGTGTGGGATTATTTTGCTATCTAAGATACTAAGAAATCCAGAACAGCAGTGGAACAGTCAATTAACCTGAAATTCAAAGAACACTGACATAAAATTACCTGATGTTACAACAACATAATGAAGTCCACAGCAAATGCAATTCCCTTTGGATCATTTTTTGAATTGACTTCATATGTTGATTTTGTATTGTGGAAAGGAATTTTAACAGCGTTCTAAGTTTAGACATATACACTTTCCTCCAGACATTCCACTGGATGGAAATCTGTGCATTTTGAGGTCAGAGAGCAAAACCTTGAACGCTTTGTCATGTTCTGGAAAAAAGTGCACGTCCCTAGCTGTCCACACTGGACCAGGCCAACTTCTTCCACTGCTCTAAGACCGAGATCTGACGCTCACATGCCCACTGTAGGCATCATGTAGAGGTCAGCATGGCCACTCTGACCGGCCTGAGGCTCAGCAAACCCCATATGCAGCAGCATGTGATGCTCTGTGTGTGAACACATTCCTGCTCTAAGAATCATTGAACAGTTTTTTGAGGCTTTCAATTACAGGAATTCAAAACATATTAAAACACCTTTTCTGCTTAGTTACAACTGGTTTTATTTTAGTACTTTTACAAGTTCATGTCAAAAAGCAAATGAGAGAATGAGACAAAGTGAATGAGCAAAGTGTGAGAAGTGTTCGAGTGAGACAGCACTCCACTTGTGAGTGAAGTGTGAGTGACTGGCAATTAAGGAGAGGAGAGGAGAGGAGAGGAGAGGAGAGGAGAGGAGAGGGGAGGAGAGGAGAGGAGAGGAGAGGAGAGGGGAGGAGAGGAGAGGAGAGGAGAGGAGAGGAGAGGAGAGGAAAGGAAAGGAAAGGAAAGGAAAGGAAAGGAAAGGAAAGGAAAGGAAAGGAAAGGAGGAATGGGGCTTTGCTTCTCTGAACACTTGATCACTGCTCCTCACGCAAACACTAATGCGGGCCAGAACTGTTCTAATCGCTCGCCACAAACACAACCAGCTCATGTAGCATGGACTGCTGAGTCTCCAGCAAAGAGTCAAGCATCAAGAGTTTAGTCACAATCTTTAGGGCTTAGACATAAACCCAAAGAGTAGAACTCCTACTCTGAACAGATATATTAAAAAAAGGGAGAAAGCGCTGATATTTGTTTAGGTTCTTAAGTGCTGATTTCCCTGGAGATGAGTCAGTTTTCATAAATACAGTGACACGGTGCACACATGACTGTCCCTGTACAAATGTGTTACAGACACACTCACAAAAATGCACACAGACGGATTTCTCAAGCTATGGGTATGCAAAGGAACAGTACACTTTTACTGCAACATCTGGCTCTGTTCGATACGCTGCTGCTCCTGCAAAAAAGTTCCTCAGGGTAATTACAGTGTGCAGCAATTCTGCAGCACACAAGTTAGGCAGCCTGAACCAGTCGTGTCTGTGTGTGTGTATGTGTGTGTGGCAAGCGGGACACCACATGTGATCTCAGCCCCACTGTGTGTCTGCTTGCACATGCTCAGGAGTAGTGAGCATGCGTTTTCATGTGGGGGAGAGCAGGAGGAGCAGCTGCAGCCAACAAAGGGTTAAACAAGGACCACAGTGTTTTCATGCATCCTCTGCTGCTGACAGATGAAAAATGTCAACTGTCCTGTTTTCTATTTTGGAGTTTTTGCACTATTCATCTGGTTCATTAGTGGCGGGCCGCTTGTGGCCCTGACAGCTGCTCAGCCTGCGCTCGTGGCCCCTGAATTTTTCAGACTAATTTGATTCGATGGGTGAGATGATTGACTTGCTCTCTGACCCCCCGGAGCCCAGAGGCACTCCTCATTGTTATTCCGGAGCTGTCCAACACACACTGCGCTGGCCTGCTGTCTGACTGCACACGGGCACAGACACACACACACACACCGCAATCCGCTTCCACAAAGGCACCACGCCCACACAGAAATGCATGCAACTGAAAACACACATACACACACACACAGTAACACACCTGGGTGTGTTTAAAAACAAACTGACATGGGCATACACACACAGTATATGGACTGGGGGAAAAAGAAACACACACACATACACACACCCTTGGCCACCAGGGGAAAGTGAGCATCAGTGACCATGTAAAGATCTCAAGTGGAATAAAACCATAACTCAGATTTAATTAATATTGACCTGTTTGTTTCTGCACAAATAAATTACCCCCCATCTTCTGCTTGATTAAGAAAATGAGGAAAGTGAGATGTCAGAAATCTCAAGCCTCCACTGCACTCTCTCATCAAGTTTATTCAACGTGTATATTCTACAGACGTGTTCATTTATTAAACTATTAAATAAAACTCTTGCTTCATGGCAACATGACACTACCAGAGGAAGCTCTAATACAAAGTGTTAAAGAAGTGACAATATCAGACTAACTCTCCACCACCCTCTACCAATTCTCTGGACTCTAACCTCAGGATCACGAAGGCAAATCTGATTCTGGTCAGTGACACAATGAGGTATTTTAGATCTCGCCAGTGGACTGAAAACTGAACCATTAACAGAATCCCCACTTTAAAAGTTAGCACTAAGTTAGTGTTAATGTTTAAGAGGAAGTAAACTTTGCATGTTTGCTCATAGATAAGGGAAAAGGTCATAATGCACCGAACTCGTGGCTGCTCATTCAATTTACCCATTTCTGTAAAAAACAGTTGTGTCTTTGTTACATTTATTAACAAAACAAGACTCTCCAGTGAATGCTTGTAGGACTAGAGTATGTGGCGTCATGTTCCATTTTCCAAGTCCATCTTCTGATTTGAGACGCTGAGATCTTTGGGAATGTTTTTTTTTACTTGTAATGAAGCACACAGTTGAGCAGTTGGGGGCTAAGAGATTTGCTCAAGGGTCCAGCACAGCTCTCTGGCAGTACAGGGATTTGAACTCACAAGCTTCAGATTAGTAGTTAAGAACCACTGTACAGTATGTAACTACTGCACAACAAAGCTGAGCTCTAATTAACCCTCAGGAGTCAAAACATGTTCAAATACACAACACAGTGTTAATATTATTAAAAATACAATACTCCCTATAATAGTGAGAGCAGTTTCTACAGTATGACTATGACTCTTACCAAAAAATAATTATAAACAAAGGGTCTGATTATTGATGATAAACGTCTGATCCGTGAGCCGGAGCCATTGTTTGCTGTCAGATGGTGATGTAACTGACTGCAGGTCTTGATTTATGTTAATATAAATTCCAAACGTCCCGAACACAGCTAGCAGTTAAGGATTTACAAGCACTTTGAAAAGCCAGGCCAGACCACGAGAGCAGCGATACAGTAATCTGAACACTGTCTGTACTTAATAGAGACTGGAGACAGTAGGTGGAAGACAAACCGATGGGGCCATATGGTCAGCCTGAGACGACCCTTTTATTTCAGGAGTCATAAAATCCAACACTGAAAGCCAGCGCGTGGACTCCTGTGGAGCTGAGGGAGGGAGGGATGCTGTGACATAATAAATAATCACATATCTCAGTAGGCTCAGGGTGAAATTGGAAGCTTGTGTAGGAGAATTTGAAAAAGAACAATCTTTTTCTGTAAGATGAGTGATGTAGGTTCAATGTGGGATAACTAGACAAGTTTGGGGAAAAAACAACTTTGAACTGCTGACAGGAGTGAAACCCAAAGTGCTCTCTGCTGTCGTAGCTCATCCACCTCAAAGCTCCATCTGCAGTGCATTCAGAGATGCTTTTCTGCTAAGCACGGTTGTAAGGAGTGATTTTTTGGGTTACCATTGCCTTCCTGTCAGCTCGAACCTCGCTGGTCATTCTCTCATGTCCTATCTAACAATAGAAAGTTTTGCCCACAGAAATGTTGATGATTTCACCATTTTGGGTAAACCTCAGAAACCAGTGTGTGTGAAAATCCCAAGAGATCAGCAGTTTCAGAGATCAGCCCTTCTGGAACCATCAGGTCACTGAGATAAGAGTCTTCCTCATTCTGATGTTTAAACATTAACTGAAGCTCTTGACCTGTGTCTGTGCTGCTGCCATATGATTGACTGAATGGATAATTGCATAAATGTGCACACCTGCATTAGCTGATCCTTTATCCAGCAATTCTCCATTGCAGTCTTGTCCTGTGGTCCTATATTAGTTGTTCAGTAGTTAAAGACATAACTGTGAGGAGCTGAGAATGATGGAATAAGAGAGAGAGAGAGAGAGAGAGAGAGGGAGAGATGGGGGGAGGGAGAGACACAGAGAGAGAGAGAGAGAGAGAGAGAGAGAGAGACAGAGCAAAAGACAGAGAGACAGAGCAAAAGACAAAGACAGAGAGAGAGCTGCTGAGATTGGCAGCAGTGCCCTTTCCCAGCTAGTGACTGAGCACCGACACAGAACCACGCTGATCAAGTACACACTCAGCGCACACACACTGGCATTGGAGACAGGCTGCTCTCAGAAATCATGGCTCCCTAAAGACAGAGTGCACACAAGAGCAACAGCAATACAGTGGAAAAGGAGCTGCACTTGTGACGAGTGTAACAAATTCAAAGACTTACATGAAATATATTTTTACAAATTTCAATTCACACACACACACAGTGCTCCTTCTGCACAACACTGACACAACCTGAGAGACAGTGAGTAACCCATCCAAACACACACACACACACAAAGAGCCCTATTTGTTTTTTTGTTTTGTTTTTACATGGACACTTCTTCTTCTTCATCTTCTTCATCTAACTTCACACACTCACATTCTCCCCCCACTATCCACTATCCATATTAGAAAACTCCATTTTAATTAGTGCAGCCACCAAGTCCTCCAAGTCTGCCATACAGCCATCTTGTCTGAACCCATCAGAAAATTTAATAAACAGATTTTCTTCCTTTCATGATATTTATACTTGGGGCCACTAATAAAGCATTTATGAGAACATTTTTCACACATACCTTCAAAGCAGCTCTCTAAGAAAATGAAAAGAAGTTGAGGTAACAGCCATTTCCATGTAAACAACTAGGCTGAAACCTTTTCCAGTTCTTTTGCTTATATCCATCTAGATCCAAAAACAATCCAAGAACTTTAATGCCTTCTCTTCCTCATTGCAGTCCCAGTGGAAGCTGAGGTGGTCTTCCTTTATTCCAGGGACATAACAAATCCCTGACTCTGCACCAGTGAGGGAGGCTTTTTCAACATTCAGCTAAACTCCAGCAGACTGTATGGATACCCTCCTGCTCAGGAAAAAAAAAACAATAACCTCACAACAGAGGCTGTAGAACTAGGCTACATAGATGCCCTTTAGAGTTCACACCCCTGACGAATACCTCATTAAGAATCAGGTACTGGACAGTCCACTCCCCGTTATCAGCATTACTGAAGCCCCAGTGGACAACAACTTTAGCTATGAAATAAACGTATTTTTTCCAAACCCAGATGATTCACATGCAAATAGAGGTACCTCAGTGGATAAGACATTGGACTTCTGATCATAAGGTTGCCCGCCACTGCTGAGCCCTTGAGCAAGGCCTTTAACCATCAACTGCTCAGTTGTATGAAAACTGAGATGAATATAAGTCTCTCTGGATAAGGGCATCTGTCAAATATCGTTAAATGGAAGTAGTCATTGAATCGGTGGTGTTTGCCACTGATGCTTACCTACAACTTCTTACCTCAAAGCTATAGATAGATAGATAGATAGATAGATAGATAGATAGATAGATAGATAGATAGATAGATAGATAGATAGATAGATAGATAGATAGATAGATAGATAGATAGATAGATAGATAGATGGTCCCACCATCTTCCAGGATGAGAGGTAGGTACACAAGACTCTTCTCTGTTTTGGCACAGAGGTGGTGCAATGAACTTCTCCTAGATGTCTGAACAGCTGAATCACTGGCTGTCTTTAAACGAGCGGTGAAGACCTGCTGCTTCCTGAAACACTTAAACTAGTACTTAACAGTTTGTTAAAAAAAATATTGTATAATGTATAATTAGGAAATAATATTATATTTCCTCACAGCAGAGTTTTTTAGGTTGATGGTATCTTTAGTCTGTGACCTAGTGAACCAGTCTCGATGGATTCACTGATAGACTTCAAAGCACTTTTGTAAGTCACTCTGGATAAGGGCCAAATAACGTAAATGTAAATGTAAATGTAAAATGTAAAATGTTTTCTCTTAATCAATAGATAAAAAACAACATTAAGATTATTACTATAATAAACTTCAATAACGTCCCTTAAAAACTAATTAAACATTATTGTACAGTCTGGAACATAATACGTTTTCTCTTTTCACAACATGATTCAAATACTTTTAGCTCATGGCACATTAACGAAACAGAGCACCAGTTCTTCAACAATCCTAATTAATACTGAGAGCGTGTTGTTGATGCAGTATTAAAAAATGTGTGGTCACTGTGTGACGATCAGAGTAGCCACTTGGGATTATAGAGGCATTAATGACTATTAATGCTATTATTATTTGAAATGCTTACATATATTCTACCCAATCCTGCACCAGTAGCATTACCACTTTAACTGATCCTGCACTCATCCAATCAATCAAAATCTATATTACAATATTAAGAAGAATGAGTCTGAGGTTCCACCACATTCCACATTAATAAATTCATTTCTACATTCACCTTTAAAACTCTACCCATTCCCAACTCGATAATACACAGCATTTTAAGATCCAAAAACGTAGAAAAATGATCAGCTACCCCTGCACCACCAGCTTCCCCTTCCCACCATCTTTACCAGTCTACTTCATTAATATTATCACAGTGTTTCTTGTAAAAAGGTAACATTTACGTCCTTCAGATGAATCAATTCTGAAATCAATGCTCTTTTGCTGATCTCTCCCTCCCTTGATGTTTATAGAGCCCACACTTATCACCTCTATAAAATTACATAAAAAGAGGGAAAAGAGAGAAAGAGAAGAGAGTAAAGTGAAGACACCCTGAGTGATACAAATCATGAGGCCAATTTAGTAGCTTTTCATTTCATTAGGTTCTCAGCTCAGTGAGAATCTCCTGCTTTGGCTCACTCTATCCTTTTGACCGTCTGCTGCCTGAGGTCTCATTCAAAAAGAAATTCCATACATCCACTGTTTTTCAAATTTTTAATTAGAAGATATAAGTGGTTTTTTGGATCAGTACATATGGTCCTAATCTGATCATAATTTGAGAGAGATCTGATGCATCTAAGATGTCAGACAAAGCTCACAAGAACTTTAAACCATACATCCAAATTCAGATAAAAACTAGAATTTAGCTAGAAACTACATTTTCAGCCTTTATTATTGCCACACATTACATTACAGCACAGTAGAATTCTTTTCTTCACAATTCCCAGCTGTGGAGGTTGGGGTCAGAGCACAGGGTGAGCCATGTTACGGTGCCTCGGTGCAGTTAGGGTTGAGGGCCTTGCTTGGGGGCCCAACAATGGCAGCTTGGTGGTGCCGGGGCTTGAACCCGATCTTCCGATCAACAACCAAAAGCCTTAACCACTTGAGCTACCACTACCCCCCAAAAAAGCTTACAGCACCTAGTATTCCCAGGTGCTCTCCCATCCAAGTACGAACCAGGTCCGACTCTGCTAAGCTTGTAAGATCAGATGAAACTGAGTGTTCTCAGAGTGGTATGGCCGAAAGCATTTTGCAACAGCAAAGCCCACAAAAATAAGATCAACTCATCAACGTTCCTCTCCATGGAAATCTTTAGTAAAAAGTGAAAGATTTATGTGTGACTGAAGAGAAGAAGCTATCGAAGAATCTGTAAATTCTAACCATTTCTGCGACAGCTGGAATTTTCTGAACAAAAAACAACATGAACATGAAGAAGCAGCCATGAAAAATGGAGAGACCTGGAAAAATCCCAAACCCAGAACAAAGTCAAATATATGAAAAAATGATCAGTGTGGATTATAAAATACAAAAAGCCATTAGACTAGCCTAGTACAGAGGTGACTGATAAAATACAGGACATGCAAACCAAAAAACAGTGGACAAGCTGCCATCCTGAACAAAATAATCAAGAACACACATCACAAGATTAAGGCAAGTGTTTCTAACTAAAACTGTTCGACTCGGCTGTGAGTGTAAGTCATTTCTACACCCAGAATACAGCAGCCGTAATGCCGTATTCAGGAGCGGAGACACATCAGATCCAAACACTTACAGAGGCATGTGTGTAAGCAGCACTTTCTTACCGAGCACAATGTCTTTAGCAAACTATAGATCATCAGACCATATCTTTCACTACATACCCTAACTGACAAATATAACAACCAAAACCATGTTTATTTGCTTGCTGTATAGATTTTCCAAAAAGCCTTTCATTCAATAAGGTGTACTGTCTCAAATGACAGAAAGTGGTATTGAGGCAAACAAACATTATAAAAACAGTGTACTTATAAAATGTGTGAACAAAACTGGAAATAAGCAAACTGAATGTAATGATGTGATACAGGGCTCTCTACTCTTTAAGATATATAGTAATCAACTGGCAAAGCGACAAGAATCAACAGCACTGAGCTCACACAGTATGACTCCACTGTAAGTTCCACTATAAGAACCATAGGTTCTCCTCTAGGCTGATGACCTGATCCTGCTGTCTCAGAGGATCTACAGCAGAACCATGACCTCCTGCACAGGTTTACTCAGATCCCAACTATAAGCCCAAATAAAACTAGTTCTAACATTTCAGAAAAGACCCAGATGTCAAGAAAGAGATCCAGTTTCACTGTTTGTTACGACCAAAACTGATCATGATCAAACTACACATAGTTGAAATTCAATGTAAATGTAAACTTGGCTTTAACTGAACTGAGAGAGAACGTAGAAAGGGCTTTCTATGCCATTAAAAATCTATTCAAGTTCAAATAGCAATTAGAATCTGGCTCCAAATAATCCAGGCAGTTACAGAACCAACTGCACTGTATGGCATTGACGCCTGGGGTCCTCTCCTTAATCCTAAATTAAAGTGGGACAAAAAAAAATATTGAGGCCTTGCATACAGAGTTTGTAATGCTTAGAACACTAACATCCTCCATCCACAGAAAGAGAATTACTGAGAGAGAAAGAGAGAGAGAGAGAGAGAGAGAGAGAGACAAAGAAGGAGCTGAAAATGTGGTCACGTGGGATACATGGGAAACGTCGGTAACACTGCTCTGGCCCACACTACACTGACACTACACTAGACTGCTACTGAAGATTTTCATGCCAATAGAGAAGACATTTCAGCCTCAGAAATTAATCAGAGGATATGACTGTGTCTGACCAATCAATAGTCTGCAGTGTTTTAGCTCCGCCCTTATGTCCAGGCTCACATGGTGAAAAGGTAAGAAGGGCAACCGAACTCCGCACAGGTACTTTAGAGCACAGCTCACGTGGCAGTGGAAATAGAGACATTGTAGGGGATTATGGGTAAATTCCCAAAGCCATACTACACTACAAACAGAGCTGTAGTCAATGTCTGCTCCTGTACACATGAAACACACATCGCTATAATGCTATTCACTGCATCGAAATACTTCCAGATGTAACTGTTCTTTTTTTTTTTTTTTAAACATGATGCTTTATGTCACAGACATAATACAGGAATTAATACAGGAATTAGCACTAATGATGTTTTGGGTAAAGGAGTCTGGGAATAATACACAAACACACTGTAATGTTTGTCTGTACACATCTCTGATGAAGTCCCAAAGCTTTGTATACAACTTTCTCCACAATATAAAGTGAGGTGTCGATAATGGAAATATTAAGCTATGCTCGGCTGAAGCTCTGATGGTATTGACCGAGGTGCAACGGAAAGCACAGACCCTTCATCTTCTGCTTCATCCTCATCAGCTGAGCAAATAAATGAGCTCCAACAGAGAGGCTGCATCAAACGGAATAACTGATGCAGATTGCAGGAATACAATGCGCAGGTATTGATGGTTTGAAACCAAGGTCTCGTGACCCCAAAACCCCAAGGCAGAGGGGCTGAACGATTTATACTTTCAAAAGGCAGAATTATTTGTGTTCTGGTCGGCCTTCACACAAAGAAGATCAATGGAGTTCAATGGAAGGTGGCGCAAGTCTGCAAATTAGCGCTTCTGCTGTTTGGCGTGGCGGTGGTACATGGCAGTCTTGTATCTGAAGCCTAACAAGACAGAGTATTTGGGTCACAAAATACGTTTGGGAAAACACTTGGGGGGTGGGGGTTGGGGGGCTGTTAAAAAAATTGGACATCTCTGTGTCTGTGTGTTATGAGCCACTCTCTGTGCTGCAAGTTTGCTCCGACAACTTCAGCCTCGGCGCCGGCATCAAGCTCAACGCCAGCGGGTTTGCCCATCATCAGACCTGTCACTCAAGCAGATGTCAAGTCATTGCCTCCCAGCATTCTCCCTCAGGTCATGTGACCCAAAAGATTGGGGGACAAGATGAGAGAATGCTTAATTTTGGGGATTCAGAGTGTAGCGAGCGATGTGTTCAGGGCTGGTTTCAGTGGATGCTTAAAGAGATCACAGCCCTTCCCCGCTGCACTCGGCTGACCCATGGCACACTGTCGGCCCCGGTGCATTGTGGGAGACTAATTAGCGCCAAGAAGTGCGGTCTCCAAGCGGCGCTGAACTCGGATGGATGTTTTTCAGCCCCAGGCACTTTGGGAGGTGCGGCTACTGGTGAGCTCCCCAACACGGATAAAAAAGACGAGGGGAAAAAGGCAACTCGGGGGGATTCCGGGAAGAATGGGTGCTGGACTAACAATGTGTCTATTTCTAGTCTGCGTGCGTGTGTGTGTGTGTGTGTGTGTGTGTGTGTGTGTTTGTGTGTGTGTGCGTGTACAAATATTTAATAGCATACAAAAGTGCTGTTTTGCATAATGGTGAGGATTGTGCTATTTATAAATGTGATACTGTCTATTTCAGACTATGTCAATTAATTAGTCAAGAGAAACAGACACACACACACACAGCAAAAACAAAAAAAACAATGCTTCACATGCACAATACTGTGTTACAAACCTGGTAAAGGAGCTAGCTGTAGTGGACAGATGCTTACAATAGCTAAGCAGTGGCACAGCACGCTGCAGCAAAGGTCTCGATGCTCAATGAAACATTTATCTCGGTTCAAAAACATTGCTGCCCTTTACACAACTTACAAGAACTCAATCCCTGGTATGCTTTATTGAGCCTTAATCAAAGCAGGCAGCATCATTTCAGAGACATCTTATCTAAAACACATGTAAACGTCATTCACATTTCCTTTCCAGCATTCAAACACACTCCAGGTTTCCCATGCAGGGATGCTTGCCTCGTAAAATGGAAAACCATACTTGTAATTTTGGCGACAGACAATTTTTTTTTTTTTTGCATCTCACAAAAGGACAGGAGCGGCAACTTGCTGGAAGGGGAGGAGGGTATTGGGATGGGAAAAGGTTTTCTATACGTTACCTCATACAGCAGACAGCCTAGCGACCAGATGTCAGATTTGAAGTTATATCCGTTTTCGTGTATCCTCTCGGGAGACATGTAATAAGGGGTGCCCACTGGATCAGAAAAGAGAGAGAGAGAGAGAGAGAGAGAGAGAGAGAGAGAGAGGAAAAGCAGAAGTTAGAGGCACGTCTGGTTTGCTAAGTGAGGAATCGTACAGGCGAGAGATTCACCCATGGATGCTTCATTGATGGGGGCTTCAGATTGAGAAGAAGGCGCCCGGGATGACTACAGAGCACAGAGAGGAAGCTCGGAGCTGAAAGGGATCCTGACTCAACCGTGCATGCTCACAGCGAGGAGTGACAGAAACAAACTCACATCCCGAGAAAGCCGGGTTCGTTAAAACGGACAAACAGATAGTGACGAGATCACAGAGTTCAAAAA